>NW_026688165.1:0-300000 GCF_030445035.2 Dasypus novemcinctus
TGCAGAGATTTTGCAGCTATCTCCTTTCCTTCAGTTTTTGTGCTAACATTCGTATCTCTAAAAGTAACATTTCCTATATAGGAAAGCATAACCGAGGGTATAGCACCTAACTCTTTAAACCTAAATGAAACAACATGGCATATATGATTTACTTCTGAGAACTACGCATTGTGTGCAGAGATTTTGCAGCTATCTCCTTTCCTTGAGTTTTGGTGCTAACATTCCTACATCTGAAACTAGCATTTACACTATAGGATAGCATAACCGAGGGTATAGCACCTAACTTTTTAAACCTAACTGAAACAACATGGCACATATGATTTACTTCTGAGAACTAAGCATTGTGTGCAGAGATTTTGCAGCTACCTCCTTTCCTTCAGTTTTTGTGCTAACATTCATATGTCTAAAACTAGCATTTACACTATAGGAAAGCATTACCGCGGGTATAGCACCTAACTCTTTAAACCTAAATGAAACAGCATTGCACATATGATTTACTTCTGAGAACTAAGCATTGTGCGCAGAGATATTGCAACTACCTCCTTTCCTTCAGTTTTTGTGCTAACATTCGTATCTCCAGAACTAGCATTTCCTATACAGGAAAGCATAACTGAGGGTATAGCACTAACTCTTTAAACCTAAATGAAACAACATGGCACATATGATTTACTTCTGAGAACTAAGCATTGTGTGCAGAGATTTTGCAGCTATCTCCTTTCCTTCAGTTTTTGTGCTAACATTCGTATCTCTAAAAGTAACATTTCCTATATAGGAAAGCATAGCCGAGGGTATAGCACCTAACTCTTTAAACCTAAATGAAACAACATGGCACGTATGATTTACTTCTGAGAACTACGCATTGTGTGCAGAGATTTTGCAGCTATCTCCTTTCCTTCAGTTTTTGTGCTAACATTCCTACATCTGAAACTAGCATTTACCCTATAGGATAGCATAACCGAGGGTATAGCACCTAACCCTTTAAACCTAACTGAAACAACATGGCACATAGATTTACTTCTGAGAACTAAGCATTGTGTGCAGAGATTTTGCAGCTATATCCTTTCCTTCAGTTTTTGTGCTAACATTCATATGTCTAAAACTAGCATTCACACTATAGGAAAGCATTACCGCGGGTATAGCACCTTACTCTTTAAACCTAAATTAAACAACATCGCTCATATGATTTACTTCGGAGAACTAAGCATTGTGTGCAGAGATTTTGCAGCTATCTCCTTTCCTTCAGTTTTTGTGCTAACTTTCGTATCTCTAAAACTAGCATTTCCTACAAATGAAAGCATTACCGCGGGTATAGCACCTAACTCTTTAAACCTAAATGAAACAACATGGCACATATGATTTACTTCTGAGATCTAAACATGGTGTGCAGAGATTTTGTAGCTGTCTCCATTCCTTTAGTTTTTTTGCTAACAAACCTATATCTGAAACTAGCTTTTACACTATAGGATAGCATTACCGCGGGTATAGCACCGAACTCTTTAAACCTAAATGAAACAACATGGCACATATGATTTACTTCTGAGAACTAAGCGTTGTGCGCAGAGATTTTGCAACTACCTCCTTCCCTTCAGTTTTTGTGCTAACATTCGTATCTCCAGAACTAGCATTTCCTATACAGGAAAGCATAACTGAGGGTATAGCACCTAACTCTTTAAACCTAAATGAAACAACATGGCACATATGATTTACTTCTGAGAACTAAGCATTGTGTGCAGAGATTTTGCAGCTATCTCCTTTCCTTCAGTTTTTGTGCTAAAATTCGTATCTCCAGAACTAGCATTTCCTATACAGGAAAGCATAACCGAGGGTATAGGACCTAACTCTTAAACCTAAATAAACCAGCTCAGCACATATGATTTACTTCTCAGAAGTAAGCATTGTGCACAGAGATTTTGCAGCTATCTCCTTTCCTTCAGTTTTTGTACTAACATTCTTATCTCTAAAACTAGCATTTCCTATAAAGGAAAGCATAACCCAGGGTATAGCACCTAACTCTTTAAACATAAATGAAACAACATGGCACATATCATTTACTTCTGAGAAGTAAGCACTGTGTGCAGAGATTTTGCAGCTGTCTCCTTTCCTTCAGTTTTTGTGCTAACATTCGTATCTCTAAATCTAGCATTTCCTACATAGGAAATCATAACCGAGGGTAGAGCACCTAACTCTTAAACCTAAATAAAACAGCATGGCATATATGATTTCCTTCTGAGAACTAAGCATTGTGTGCAGAGATTTGCAGCTATCTCCTTTCCTTCAGTTTTTGCGCTAACATTCCTATTTCTCAAACTTGCATTTACACTATAGGAAAGCATTACCGCACGTATAGCACCTAACTGTTTAAACCTAAATGAAACAACATGGCACATATGATTTACTTCTCAGAACTAAGCATTGTGTGCAGAGATTTTGCAGCTATCTCCTTTCCTTCAGTTTTTGTGCTGATATTCGTGCGTCCAGAACTAGCATTTCCTATACAGGAATGCATAACCGAGGGTATAGCACCTAACTCTTTAAACCTAAATGAAACAACAAGGCACATATGATTTACTTTTGAGAACAAAGCATTGTGTGCAGAGATTTTGCAGCTATCTCCTTTCCTTCAGTTTTTGTGCTAGCATTCGTATCTCTAAAAGTAACATTTCCTATATAGGAAAGAATAACCGAGGGTATAGCACCTAACTCTTTAAACCTAAATGAAACAACATGGCACATATGATTTACTTCTGAGAACTACGCATTGTGTGCAGAGATTTTGCAGCTATCTCCTTTCCTTCAGTTTTTGTGCTAACATTCCTACATCTGAAACTAGCATTTACCCTATAGGATAGCATAACTGAGGCTATAGCTCCTAACTCTTTAAAGCTAACTGAAACAACATGGCACATATGATTTACTTCTGAGAACTACGCATTGTGTGCAGAGATTTTGCAGCTATCTCCTTTCCTTCAGTTTTTGTGCTAACATTCCTACATCTGAAACTAGCATTTACCCTATAGGATAACATAACTGAGGGTATAGCACCTAACTCTTTAAACCTAACTGAAACAACATGGCACATATGATTTACTTCTGAGAACTAAGCATTGTGTGCAGAGATTTTGCAGCTATATCCTTTCCTTCAGGTTTTGTGCTAACATTCATATGTCTAAAACTAGCATTCACACTATAGGAAAGCATTACCGCGGGTATAGCACCTAACTCTTTAAACCTAAATTAAACAACATCGCACATATGATTTACTTCGGAGAACTAAGCATTGGGTGCAGAGATTTTGCAGCTATCTCCTTTCCTTCAGTTTTTGTGCTAACTTTCGTATCTCTAAAACTAGCATTTCCTATAAAGGAAATCATTACCGCGGGTATAGCACCTAACTCTTTAAACCTAAATGAAACAACATGGCACATATGATTTACTTCTGAGATCTAAACATGGTGTGCAGAGATTTTGTAGCTATCTCCTTTTCTTTAGTTTTTGTGCTAACAAACCTATATCTGAAACTAGCTTTTACACTATAGGATAGCATTACCGCGGGTATAGCACCGAACTCTTTAAACCTAAATGAAACAACATGGCACATATGATTTACTTCTGAGAACTAAGCGTTGTGCGCAGAGATTTTGCAACTACCTCCTTCCCTTCAGTTTTTGTGCTAACATTCGTATCTCCAGAACTAGCATTTCCTATACAGGAAAGCATAACTGAGGGTATAGCACCTAACTCTTTAAACCTAAATGAAACAACATGGCACATATGATTGACTTCTGAGAACTAAGCATTGTGTGCAGAGATTTTGCAGCTATCTCCTTTCCTTCATTTTTTGTGCTAACATTCGTATCTCTAAAAGTAGCCTTTCCTATATAGGAAAGCATAACCGAGGGTATAGCACCTAACTCTTTAAACCTAAATGAAACAACATGGCACATATCATTTACTTCTGAGAAGTAAGCACTGTGTGCAGAGATTTTCCAGCTGTCTCCTTTCCTTCAGTTTTTGTGCTAACATTCGTATCTCTAAAACTAGCATTTCCTACATAGGAAAGCATAACCGAGGGTAGAGCACCTAACTCTTAAACCTAAATAAAACAGCATGCATATATGATTTCCTTCTGAGAACTAAGCATTGTGTGCAGAGATTTGCAGCTATCTCCTTTCCTTCAGTTTTTGTGCTAACATTCCTATGTCTCAAACTTGCATTTACATTATAGGAAAGCATTACCGCACGTATAGCACCTAACTGTTTAAACCTAAATGAAACAACATGGCACATATGATTTACTTCTGAGAACTAAGCATTGTGTGCAGAGATTTTGCAGCTATCTACTTTCCTTCAGTTTTTGTGCTAACATTCATATGTCTAAAACTAGCATTTACACTATAGGAAAGCATTACCGCGGGTATAGCACCTAACTCTTTAAACCTAAATCAAACAACATTGCACATATGATTTACTTCTGAGAACTAAGCATTGTGTGCAGAGACTTTGCAGCTATCTCCTTTCCTTCAGTTTTTGTGCCAACATTCGTATCTCTAAACCTAGCATTTCCTATATAGGAAAGCATAACCGAGGGTATAGCACCTAACTCTTTAAACCTAAATGAAACAACATGGCACTTATGATTTACTTCTCAGAACTAAGCATTGTGTGCAGAGATTTTGCAGCTATCTCGTTTCCTTCATTTTTTGTGCTAACATTCGTATCTCTAAACCTAGCATTTCCTATATAGGAAAGCATAACCGAGGGTATAGCACCTAACTCTTAAACTTAATGAAACAACATGGCACATATGATATACTTCTGAGAACTAAGCATTGTGTGCAGAGATTTTTCAGCTATCTCCTTTCCTTCAGTTTTTGTGCTAACATTCGTATCTCCAGATCTAGCATTTCCTATAAAGGAAAGCATAACGGAGGGTATTGCACCTAACTCTTTAAGCCTAAAGGAAACAGCATGGCACATATGATTTACTTCTGAGAAGTAAGCATTGTGTGCAGAGATTTGCAGCTATCTCCTTTCCTTCAGTTTTTGTGCTAACATTCATATGTCTAAAACTAGCATTTACACTATAGGAAAGCATTACCGCGGGTATAGCACCTAACTCTTAAAACCTAAATCAAACAACATTGCACATATGATTTACTTCTGGGAACTAAGCATTGTGTGTAGAGGTTTTGCAGCTACCTCCTTTCCTTCAGTTTTTGTGCTAACATTCGTGTCTATAAAACTAGCATTTCCTATATAGGAAAGCATAACCTAGGGTATAGCACCTAACTCTTTAAACGTAAATGAAACAACATGGCACATATGATTTACTTCTGAGAACTAAGCATTGTGTGCAGAGATTTTGAAGCTATCTCCTTTCCTTCAGTTTTTTGCTAACATTCGTATCTCTAAAACTAGCATTTCATATATAGGAAAGCATCACAGAGGTTATAGCACCTAACTCTTTAAACCTAAATGAAACAACATGGCACATATGATTTATTTCTGAGAACTAAGCATTGTGTGCAGAGATTTTGCAGCTATCTCCTTTCCTTCAGTTTTTGTGCTAACATTCGTATCTCCAGAACTAGCATTTCCTATACAGGAAAGCATAACCGAGAGTATAGGACCTAACTATGAAACCTAAATAAAACAGCACAGCACATATGATTTACTTCTGAGAACTAAGCATTGTGTGCAGAGATTTTGCAGCTATCTCCTTTCCTTCAGTTTTTGTGCTAACATTCTTATCTCTTAAACTAGCATTTCCTATAAAGGAAAGCATAACCGATGGTATAGCACCTAACTCTTTAAACCTAAATGAAACAACATGGCACATATGATTTAATTCTGAGAACTACGCATTGTGTGCAGAGATTTTGCAGCTATCTCCTTTCCTTCAGTTTTTGTGCTAACATTCATATGTCTAAAACTATCATTTACACTATAGGAAAGCATTACCGCTGGTATAGCACCTAACTCTTTAAACCTAAATCAAACAACATTGCACATATGATTTACTTCTGAGAACTAAGCATTGTGTGCAGAGATTTTGCAGCTATCTCCTTTCCTTCAGTTTTTGTGCTAACATTTGTATCTCTAAACCTAGCCTTTCCTATATAGGAAAGCATAACCTAGGGTATAGCACCTAACTCTTTAAACCTAAATGAAACAACATGGCACATATGATTTTCTTCTGAGAACTAAGCATTGTGTGCAGAGATTTTGCAGCTATCTCCTTTCCTTCATTTTTTGTGCTAACATTCGTATCTCTAAAAGTAGCATTTCCTATATAGGAAAGCCTAACCGAGGGTATAGCTCCTAACTCTTTAAACCTAAATGAAACAACATGGCACATATGATTTACTTCTGAGAACTACGCATTGTGTGCAGAGATTTTGGAGCTATCTCTTTTCCTTCAGTTTTTTTGCTAACATTCCTATGTCTAAAACTAGCATTTACACTATAGGAAAGCATTACCGCGGGTATAGCACGTAACTCTTTAAACATAAATGAAACAAGATGGCACATATCATTTACTTCTGAGAAGTAAGCACTGTGTGCAGAGATTTTGCAGCTGTCTCCTTTCCTTCAGTTTTTGTGCTAACATTCGTATCTCTAAAACTAGCATTTCCTACATAGGAAAGCATAACCGAGGGTAGAGCACCTAACTCTTAAACCTAAATAAAACAGCATGACATATATGATTTCCTTCTGAGAACTAAGCATTGTGTGCCGACATTTGCAGCTATCTCCTTCCCTTCAGTTTTTGTGCTAACATTCCCATGTCTCAAACTTGCATTTACACTATAGGAAAGCATTACCGCACGTATAGCACCTAACTGTTTAAACCTAAATGAAACAACATGGCACATATGATTTACTTCTCAGAACTAAGCATTGTGTGCAGAGATTTTGCAGCTATCTCCTTTCCTTCAGGTTTTGTGCTAACATTCGTGCCTCCAGAACTAGCATTTCCTATACAGGAATGCATAACCGAGGGTATAGCACCTAACTCTTTAAATCTAAATGAAACAACAAGGCACATATGATTTACTTTTGAGAACTAAGCATTGTTTGCAGAGATTTTGCAGCTATCTCCTTTCCTTCAGTTTTTGTGCTAACATTCGTATTTCTAAAAGTAACATTTCCTATATAGGAAAGCATAACCGAGGGTATAGCACCTAACTCTTTAAACCTAAATGAAACAACATGGCACATATGATTTACTTCTGAGAAGTACGCATTGTGTGCAGAGATTTTGCAGCTATCTCCTTTCCTTCAGTTTTTGTGCTAACATTCCTACATCTGAAACTAGCATTTACACTATAGGATAGCATAACCGAGGGTATAGCACCTAACTCTTTAAACCTAACTGAAACAACATGGCACATATGATTTACTTCTGAGAACTAAGCATTGTGTGCAGAGATTTTGCAGCTATCTCCTTTCCTTCAGTTTTTGTGCTAACATTCATATGTCTAAAACTAGCATTTACACTATAGGAAAGAATTACCGCGGGTATAGCACCTAACTCTTTAAACCTAAATCAAACAACATCGCACATATGATTTACTTCAGAGAACTAAGCATTGGGTGCAGAGATTTTGCAGGTAACTCCTTTCCTTCAGTTTTTGTGCTAACATTCGTATCTCCGGAACTAGCATTTCCTATACGGGAAAGCATAACCGAGGGTATAGCACCTAATTCTTAAACTTAATGAAACAACGTGGCACATATGATATACTTCTGAGAACTAAGCATTGTGTGCAGAGATTTTTCAGCTATCTCCTTTCCTTCAGTTTTTGTGCTAACATTCGTATCTCCAGAACTAGCATTTCCTATAAAGTAAAGCATAACCGAGGGTATAGCACCTAACTCTTTAAACATAAATCAAACAACATTGCACATATGATTTACTTCTGAGAACTAAGCATTGTGTGTAGAGGTTTTGCAGCTACCTCCTTTCCTTCAGTTTTTGTGCTAACATTCGTGTCTATAAAACTAGCATTTCCTATACAGGAAAGCATAACCGAGGGAATCGCACCTAAATCTTTAAACCTAAATGAAAGAACATGGCATATATGAATTACTTCTGAGAACTAAGCATTGTGTGCAGAGATTTTGCAGCTATCTCCTTTCCTTCATTTTCTGTGCTAACATTCCTACATCTGAAACTAGCATTTACCCTATACGATAGCATAACCGAGGGTATAGCTCCTAACTCTTTAAACCTAACTGAAACAACGTGGCACATATGATTTACTTCTGAGAACTAAGCATTGTGTGCAGAGATTTTGCAGCTATCTCCTTTTCTTCAGTTTTTGTGCAAACATTCGTACCTCTAGAACTAGCATTTCCTATAGAGGAAAGCATAACCGAGGGTATAGGACCTAACTCTTAAACCTAAATAAACCAGCTCAGCACATATGATTTACTTCTGAGAACTATGCATTGTGTGCAGAGATTTTGCAGCTGTCTTATTTCCTTCAGTTTTTGTGCTAACATTCATATCTCTAAAACTAGCATTTCCTACATAGGAAAGCATAACCGAGGGTAGAGCCCCTAACTCTTAAACCTAAATAAAACAGCATGGCATATATGATTTCCTTCTGAGAACTAAGCATTGTGTGCAGAGATTTGCAGCTATCTCCTTTCCTTCAGTTTTTGGGCTAACATTCCTATGTCTCAAACTTGCATTTACACTATAGGAAAGCATTTCCGCACGTATAGCACCTAACTGTTTAAACCTAAATGAAACAACATGGCACATATGATTTACTTCTGAGAACTAAGCATTGTGTGCAGAGATTTTGCAGCTATCTCCTTTCCTTCAGTTTTTGTGCTAACATTCGTATCTCTAAAAGTAACATTTCCTATATAGGAAAGCATAACCGAGGGTATAGCACCTAACTCTTTAAACCTAAATGAAACAACATGGCACATATGATTTACTTCTGAGAACTACGCATTGTGTGCAGAGATTTTGCAGCTATCTCCTTTCCTTCACTTTTTCTGCTAACATTTCTACATCTGAAACTAGCATTTACCCTATAGGATAGCATAACCGAAGCTATAGCACCTAACTCTTTAAACCTAACTGAAACAACATGGCACATATGATTTACTTCTGAGAACTAAGCATTGTGTGCAGAGATTTTGCAGCTATCTCCTTTCCTTCAGTTTTTGTGCTACCATTCATATGTCTAAAACTAGCATTTACACTATAGGAAAGCATTACCGCGGGTATAGCACCTAACTCTTTAAACCTAACTGAAACAACATTGCACATATGATTTACTTCTGAGAACTAAGCATTGTGCGCAGAGATTTTGCAACTACCTCCTTTCCTTCAGTTTTTGTGGTAACATTCGTATCTCCAAAACTAGCATTTCCTATACAGGAAAGCATAACTGAGGGTATAGCACCTAACTCTTTAAACCTAAATGAAACAACATGGCACATATGATTTACTTCGGAGAACTAATAATTGTGTGCAGAGATTTTGCAGCTATCTCCTTTCCTTCAGTTTTTGTGCTAACATTCGTATGTCTAAAACTTGCTTTTACACTATAGGAAACCATTACCGCGGGTATAGCACTCATCGGTTTAAACCTAAATGAAACAACATGGCACATATGATTTACTTCTGAGAACTAAGCATTGTGTGCAGAGATTTTGCAGCTATCTCCTTTCATTCAGTTTTTGTGCTAACATTCGTACCTCCAGAACTAGCATTTCCTATACAGGAAAGCATAACAGAGGGTATAGCACATAACTCTTTAAACCTAAATGAAACAACATGGCACATATGATTTACTTCTGAGAACTAAGCATTGTGTGCAGAGATTTTGCAGCTATCTCCTTTCCGTCAGTTTTTGTGCTAACATTCGTACCTCCAGAACTAGCATTTCCTATACAGGAAAGCATAACCGAGGGTATAGGACCTAACTCTTAAAGCTAAATAAACCAGCTCAGCACATATGATTTACTTCTGAGAACTAAGCATTGTGTGCAGAGATTTTGCAGCTATCTCCTTTCCTTCAGTTTTTGTGCTAACATTCTTATCTCTAAAACAAGCATTTCCTATAAAGGAAAGCATAACCGAGGGTATAGCACCTAACTCTTTAAACCTAAATGAAACAACATGGCACATATGATTTACTTCTGAGAACTACGCATTGTGTGCAGAGATTTTGCAGCTATCTCCTTTCCTTCAGTTTTTGTGGTAACATTCGTATCTCTAAACCTAGCATTTCCTATATAGGAAAGCATAACCGAGGGTATAGCACCTAACTCTTTAAACCTAAATGAAACAACAAGGCACATATGATTGACTTTTGAGAACTAAGCATTGTGTGCAGAGATTTTGCAGCTCTCTCCTTTCCTTCAGTTTTTGTGCTAACATTCGTATCTCTAAAAGTAACATTTCCTATATAGGAAAGCATAACCGAGGGTATAGCACCTAACTCTTTAAACCTAAATGAAACAACATGGCATATATGATTTACTTCTGAGAACTACGCATTGTGTGCAGAGATTTTGCAGCTATCTCCTTTCCTTCAGTTTTTGTGCTAACATTCGTATCTCGAAAACTAGCATTTCATATATAGGAAAGCGTCACAGAGGTTATAGCACCTAACTCTTTAAACCTAAATGAAACAACATGGCACATATGATTTACTTCTGAGAACTAAGCATTGTGTGCAGAGATTTTGCAGCTATCTCCTTTACTTCAGTTTTTGTGCTAATATTCGTATCTCCAGAACTAGCATTTCCTATTCAGGAAAGCATAACCGAGGGTATAGCACCTATCTCTTTAAACCTAAATTAAACAACATCGCACATATGATTTACTTCTGAGAACTACGCATTGTGTGCAGAGATTTTGCAGCTCTCTCCTTTCCTTCAGTTTTTTGTGCTAACATTCCTGTGTATAAAAGAAGCATTTACACTATAGGAAAGCATTACCGAGGGTATAGCACCTAACTCTTTAAACCTAAATGAGAAAACAAAGCACATATGATTTACTTCTGAGAACTAAGCATTGTGTGCAGAGATTTTGCAGCTATCTCCTTTCCTTCAGTTTTTGTGCTAACATTCGTATCTCCAGAACTAGCATTTCCTATACAGGAAAGCATAACCGAGGGTATCGCACCTAAATCTTTAAACCTAAATGAAAGAACATGCAATATATGATTTACTTCTGAGAACTAAGCATTGTGTACAGAGATTTTGCAGCTATCTCCTTTCCTTCATTTTTTATGCTAACATTCCTACATCTGAAACTAGCATTTACCCTATACGATAGCATAACCGAGGGTACAGCACCTAACTCTTTAAACCTAACTGAAACAACGTGGCACATATGATTTACTTCTGAGAACTAAGCATTGTGTGCAGAGATTTTGCAGCTATCTCCTTTCCTTCAGTTTTTGTGCTAACATTCGTACCTCCAGAACTAGCATTTCCTATACAGGAAAGCATAACCGAGGGTATAGGACCTAACTCTTAAACCTAAATAAACCAGCTCAGCACATATGATTTACTTCTGAGAACTAAGCATTGTGTGCAGAGATTTTGCAGCTATCTCCTTTCCTTCAGTTTTTGTGCTAGCATTCGTATCTCTAAAAGTAACATTTCCTATATAGGAAAGAATAACCGAGGGTATAGCACCTAACTCTTTAAACCTAAATGAAACAACATGGCACATATGATTTACTTCTGAGAACTACGCATTGTGTGCAGAGATTTTGCAGCTATCTCCTTTCCTTCAGTTTTTGTGCTAACATTCCTACATCTGAAACTAGCATTTACCCTATAGGATAGCATAACCGAGGCTATAGCTCCTAACTCTTTAAAGCTAACTGAAACAACATGGCACATATGATTTACTTCTCAGAACTACGCATTGTGTGCAGAGATTTTGCAGCTATCTCCTTTCCTTCAGTTTTTGTGCTAACATTCCTACATCTGAAACTAGCATTTACCCTATAGGATAACATAACTGAGGGTATAGCACCTAACTCTTTAAACCTAACTGAAACAACATGGCACATATGATTTACTTCTGAGAACTAAGCATTGTGTGCAGAGATTTTGCAGCTATATCCTTTCCTTCAGGTTTTGTGCTAACATTCATATGTCTAAAACTAGCATTCACACTATAGGAAAGCATTACCGTGGGTATAGCACCTAACTCTTTAAACCTAAATTAAACAATATCGCACATATGATTTACTTCGGAGAACTAAGCATTGGGTGCAGAGGTTTTGCAGCTATCTCCTTTCCTTCAGTTTTTGTGCTAACTTTCGTATCTCTAAAACTAGCATTTCCTATAAAGGAAATCATTACCGCGGGTATAGCACCTAACTCTTTAAACCTAAATGAAACAACATGGCACATATGATTTACTTCTGAGATCTAAACATGGTGTGCAGAGATTTTGTAGCTATCTCCTTTCCTTTAGTTTTTGTGCTAACAAACCTATATCTGAAACTAGCTTTTACACTATAGGATAGCATTACCGCGGGTATAGCACCGAACTCTTTAAACCTAAATGAAACAACATGGCACATATGATTTACTTCTGAGAACTAAGCGTTGTGCGCAGAGATTTTGCAACTACCTCCTTCCCTTCAGGTTTTGTGCTAACATTCGTGCCTCCAGAACTAGCATTTCCTATACAGGAATGCATAACCGAGGGTATAGCACCTAACTCTTTAAATCTAAATGAAACAACAAGGCACATATGATTTACTTTTGAGAACTAAGCATTGTTTGCAGAGATTTTGCAGCTATCTCCTTTCCTTCAGTTTTTGTGCTAACATTCGTATTTCTAAAAGTAACATTTCCTATATAGGAAAGCATAACCGAGGGTATAGCACCTAACTCTTTAAACCTAAATGAAACAACATGGCACATATGATTTACTTCTGAGAAGTACGCATTGTGTGCAGAGATTTTGCAGCTATCTCCTTTCCTTCAGTTTTTGTGCTAACATTCCTACATCTGAAACTAGCATTTACACTATAGGATAGCATAACCGAGGGTATAGCACCTAACTCTTTAAACCTAACTGAAACAACATGGCACATATGATTTACTTCTGAGAACTAAGCATTGTGTGCAGAGATTTTGCAGCTATCTCCTTTCCTTCAGTTTTTGTGCTAACATTCATATGTCTAAAACTAGCATTTACACTATAGGAAAGAATTACCGCGGGTATAGCACCTAACTCTTTAAACCTAAATCAAACAACATCGCACATATGATTTACTTCAGAGAACTAAGCATTGGGTGCAGAGATTTTGCAGGTAACTCCTTTCCTTCAGTTTTTGTGCTAACATTCGTATCTCCGGAACTAGCATTTCCTATACGGGAAAGCATAACCGAGGGTATAGCACCTAATTCTTAAACTTAATGAAACAACATGGCACATATGATATACTTCTGAGAACTAAGCATTGTGTGCAGAGATTTTTCAGCTATCTCCTTTCCTTCAGTTTTTGTGCTAACATTCGTATCTCCAGAACTAGCATTTCCTATAAAGTAAAGCATAACCGAGGGTATAGCACCTAACTCTTTAAACATAAATCAAACAACATTGCACATATGATTTACTTCTGAGAACTAAGCATTGTGTGTAGAGGTTTTGCAGCTACCTCCTTTCCTTCAGTTTTTGTGCTAACATTCATGTCTATAAAACTAGCATTTCCTATACAGGAAAGCATAACCGAGGGAATCGCACCTAAATCTTTAAACCTAAATGAAAGAACATGGCATATATGAATTACTTCTGAGAACTAAGCATTGTGTGCAGAGATTTGGCAGCTATCTCCTTTCCTTCATTTTCTGTGCTAACATTCCTACATCTGAAACTAGCATTTACCCTATACGATAGCATAACCGAGGGTATAGCTCCTAACTCTTTAAACCTAACTGAAACAACGTGGCACATATGATTTACTTCTGAGAACTAAGCATTGTGTGCAGAGATTTTGCAGCTATCTCCTTTTCTTCAGTTTTTGTGCAAACATTCGTACCTCTAGAACTAGCATTTCCTATAGAGGAAAGCATAACCGAGGGTATAGGACCTAACTCTTAAACCTAAATAAACCAGCTCAGCACATATGATTTACTTCTGAGAACTATGCATTGTGTGCAGAGATTTTGCAGCTGTCTTATTTCCTTCAGTTTTTGTGCTAACATTCATATCTCTAAAACTAGCATTTCCTACATAGGAAAGCATAACCGAGGGTAGAGCCCCTAACTCTTAAACCTAAATAAAACAGCATGGCATATATGATTTCCTTCTGAGAACTAAGCATTGTGTGCAGAGATTTGCAGCTATCTCCTTTCCTTCAGTTTTTGGGCTAACATTCCTATGTCTCAAACTTGCATTTACCCTATAGGATAGCATAACCGAAGCTATAGCACCTAACTCTTTAAACCTAACTGAAACAACATGGCACATATGATTTACTTCTGAGAACTAAGCATTGTGTGCAGAGATTTTGCAGCTATCTCCTTTCATTCAGTTTTTGTGCTAACATTCGTACCTCCAGAACTAGCATTTCCTATACAGGAAAGCATAACAGAGGGTATAGCACATAACTCTTTAAACCTAAATGAAACAACATGGCACATATGATTTACTTCTGAGAACTAAGCATTGTGTGCAGAGATTTTGCAGCTATCTCCTTTCCGTCAGTTTTTGTGCTAACATTCGTACCTCCAGAACTAGCATTTCCTATACAGGAAAGCATAACCGAGGGTATAGGACCTAACTCTTAAAGCTAAATAAACCAGCTCAGCACATATGATTTACTTCTGAGAACTAAGCATTGTGTGCAGAGATTTTGCAGCTATCTCCTTTCCTTCAGTTTTTGTGCTAACATTCTTATCTCTAAAACAAGCATTTCCTATAAAGGAAAGCATAACCGAGGGTATAGCACCTAACGCTTTAAACCTAAATGAAACAACATGGCACATATGATTTACTTCTGAGAACTACGCATTGTCTGCAGAGATTTTGCAGCTATCTCCTTTCCTTCAGTTTTTGTGCTAACATTCATATGTCTAAAACTAGCATTTACACTATAGGAAAGCATTACCGCGGGTATAGCACCTAACTCTTTAAACCTAAATCAAACAACATTGCACATATGATTTACTTCTGAGAACTAAGCATTGTGTGCAGAGATTTTGCAGCTATCTCCTTTCCTTCAGTTTTTGTGGTAACATTCGTATCTCTAAACCTAGCATTTCCTATATAGGAAAGCATAACCGAGGGTATAGCACCTAACTCTTTAAACCTAAATGAAACAACAAGGCACATATGATTGACTTTTGAGAACTAAGCATTGTGTGCAGAGATTTTGCAGCTATCTCCTTTCCTTCAGTTTTTGTGCTAACATTCGTATCTCTAAAAGTAACATTTCCTATATAGGAAAGCATAACCGAGGGTATAGCACCTAACTCTTTAAACCTAAATGAAACAACATGGCATATATGATTTACTTCTGAGAACTAAGCATTGTGTGCAGAGATTTTGCAGCTATCTCCTTTCCTTCAGTTTTTGTGCTAACATTCGTATCTCCAGAACTAGCATTTCCTATACAGGAAAGCATAACCGAGGGTATAGGACCTAACACTTAAACCTAAATAAAACAGCACAGCACATATGATTTACTTCTGAGAACTAAGCATTGTGTGCAGAGATTTTGCAGCTATCTCCTTTCCTTCAGTTTTTGTGCTATCATTCTTATCTCTAAAACTAGCATTTACACTATAGGAAAGCATTACCGCGGGTATAGCACCTAACTCTTTAAACCTAAATCAAACAACATTGCACATATGATTTACTTCTGAGAAATAAGCATTGTGTGCAGAGATTTGCAGCTATCTCCTTTCCTTCATTTTTTGTGCTAACATTCCTATGTCTCAAACTTGCATTTACATTCTAGGAAAGCATTACCGCACGTATAGCACCTAACTGTTTAAACCTAAATGAAACAACATGGCACATATGATTTACTTCTCAGAACTAAGCATTGTGTGCAGAGATTTTGCAGCTATCTCCTTTCCTTCAGTTTTTGTGCTAACATTCGTGCCTCCAGAACTAGCATTTCCTATACAGGAATGCATAACCGAGGGTATAGCACCTAACTCTTTAAACCTAAATGAAACAACAAGGCACATATGATTTACTTCTGAGAACTAAGCATTGTGTTCAGAGATTTTGCAGCTATCTCCTTTCCTTCAGTTTTTGTGCTAACATTCGTATCTCTAAAAGTAACATTTCCTATATAGAAAAGCATAACCGAGGGTATAGCACCTAACACTTTTAACCTAAATGAAACAACATGGCACATATGATTTACTTCTGAGAACTACGCATTGTGCGCAGAGATTTTGCAGCTATCTCCTTTCCTTCAGTTTTTGTGCTAACATTCCTACATCTGAAACTAGCATTTACACTATAGGATAGCATAACCGAGGGTATAGCACCTAACTCTTTAAACCTAACTGAAACAACATGGCACATATGATTTACTTCTGAGAACTACGCATTGTGTGCAGAGATTTTGCAGCTATCTCCTTTCCTTCAGTTTTTGTGCTAACATACGTATCTCTAAACCTAGCATTTCATATATAGGAAAGCATAACCTAGGGTATAGCACCTAACTCCTTAAACCTAAATGAAACAACATGGCACATATGATTTACTTCTGAAAACTAAGCATTGTGTGCAGATATTTTGCAGCTATCTCCTTTCCTTCATTTTTTGTGCTAACATTCGTATCTATAAAAGTAGCATTTCCTATGTAGGAAAGCATAACCGAGGGTATAGCACCTAACTCTTTAAACCTAAATGAAACAACAGGGCACATATGATTTACTTCTGAGAACTACGCATTGTGTGCAGAGATTTTGCAGCTATCTCCTTTCCTTCAGTTTTTGTGCTAACATTCCTATGTCTAAAACCAGCATTTACACAATAGGAAAGCATTACCGCGGGTATAGCACCTAACTCTTTAAACATAAATGAAACAAGATGGCACATATCATTTACTTCTGAGAAGTAAGCACTGTGTGCAGAGATTTTGCAGCTGTCTCCTTTCCTTCAGTTTTTGTGCTAACATTCGTATCTCTAAAACTAGCATTTCCTACATAGGAAAGCATAACCGAGGGTAGAGCACCTAACTCTTAAACCTAAATAAAACAGCATGGCATATATGATTTCCTTCTGAGAACTAAGCATTGTGTGCAGAGATTTGCAGCTATCTCCTTTCCTTCAGTTTTTGTGCTAACATTCCTATGTCTCAAACTTGCATTTACACTATAGGAAAGCATTACCGCACGTATAGCACCTAACTGTTTAAACCTAAATGAAACAACATGGCACATATGATTTACTTCTCAGAACTAAGCATTGTGTGCAGAGATTTTGCAGCTATCTCCTTTCCTTCAGTTTTTGTGCTAACATTCGTGCCTCCAGAACTAGCATTTCCTATACAGGAATGCATAACCGAGGGTATAGCACCTAACTCTTTAAACCTAAATGAAACAACATGGCACATATGATTTACTTCTGAGAACTAAGCATTGTGTGCAGAGATTTTGCAGCTATCTCCTTTCCTTCAGTTTTTGTGCTAACATTCATATGTCTAAAACTAGCATTTACACTATATGAAAGCATTACCGCGGGTATAGCACCTAACTCTTTAAACCTAAATGAAACAACATTGCACATATGATTTACTTCTGAGAACTAAGCATTGTGTGCAGAGATTTTGCAGCTATCTCCTTTCCTTCAGTTTTTGTGCTAACATTCGTATCTCCGGAACTAGCATTTCCTATACAGGGAAGCATAACCGAGGGTATAGCACCTAACTCTTAAACTTAATGAAACAACATGGGACATATGATATACTTCTGAGAACTAAGCATTGTGTGCAGAGATTTTTCAGCTATCTCCTTTCTTTCAGTTTTTGTGCTAACATTCGTATCTCCAGAACTAGCATTTCCTATAAAGTAAAGCATAACCGAGGGTATAGCACCTAACTCTTTAAACCTAAATCAAACAACATTGCACATATGATTTACTTCTGAGAACTATGCATTGTGTGCAGAGATTTTGCAGCTATCTCCTTTCCTTCACTTTTTGTGCTAACATTTCTACATCTGAAACTAGCATTTACCCTATAGGATAGCATAACCGAAGCTATAGCACCTAACACTTTAAACCTAACTGAAACAACATGGCACATATGATTTACTTCTGAGAACTAAGCATTGTGTGCAGAGATTTTGCAGCTATCTCCTTTCCTTCAGTTTTTGTGCTACCATTCATATGTCTAAAACTAGCATTTACACTATAGGAAAGCATTACCGCGGGTATAGCACCTAACTCTTTAAACCTAAATGAAACAACATTGCACATATGATTTACTTTGAGAACTAAGCATTGTGCGCAGAGATTTTGCAACTACCTCCTTTCCTTCAGTTTTTGTGCTAACATTCGTATCTCCAGAACTAGCATTTCCTATACAGGAAAGCATAACTGAGGGTATAGCACCTAACTCTTTAAACCTAAATGAAACAACATGGCACATATGATTTACTTCTGAGAACTAAGCATTGTGTGCAGAGATTTTGCAGCTGTCTCCTTTCCTTCAGTTTTTGTGCTAACATTCCTATGTCTAAAACTTGCTTTTACACTATAGGAAACCATTACCGCGGGTATAGCACTCATCGGTTTAAACCTAAATGAAACAACATGGCACATATGATTTAGTTCTGAGATCTAAACATTGTGTGCAGAGATTTTGCAGCTATCTCCTTTCCTTTAGTTTTTGTGCTAACAAACCTATATCTGAAACTAGCATTTACACTACAGGATAGCAGTACCGCGGGTATAGCACCGAACTCTTTAAACCTAAATGAAACAACATGGCACATATGATTTACTTCTGAGAAATAAGCATTGTGCGCAGAGATTTTGCAACTACCTCCTTTCCTTCAGTTTTTGTGCTAACATTCGTATCTCCAGAACTAGCATTTCCTATACAGGAAAGCATAACTGAAAGTATAGCACCTAACTCTTTAAAAAAATGAAACAACATGGCACATATGATTTACTTCTGAGAACTAAGCATTGTGTGCAGAGATTTTGCAGCTATCTCCTTTCCTTCAATTTTTGTGCTAACATTCCTATGTCTAAAACTTGCATTTACACTATAGGAAAGCATTACCGCGGGTATAGCACCTAACTCTTTGAACCTAAATGAAATAACATGGCACATATGATTTACTTCTGAGAACTAAGCATTGTGTGCAGAGATTTTGCAGCTGTCTCCTTCCCTTCAGTTTTTGTGCTAACATTCGTATCTCTAAAACTAGCATTTCCTACATAGGAAAGCATAACCGAGGGTATAGCACCTAACTCTTAAACCTAAATAAAACAGCATGGCACATATGATTTACTTCTGAGAACTAAGCATTGTGTGCAGAGATTTGCAGCTATCTCCTTTCCTTCAGTTTTTGTGCTAACATTCCTATGTCTAAAACTTGCATTTACACTATAGGAAAGCATTATCGCGGGTATAGCACCTAACTCTTTGAACCTAAATGAAATAACATGGCACATATGATTTACTTCTGAGAACTAAGCATTGTGTGCAGAGATTTTGCAGCTGTCTCCTTTCCTTCATTTTTTGTGCTAACATTCGTATCTCTAAATCTAGCATTTCCTATATAGGAAAGCATAACCGAGGGTATAGCACCTACTCTTTAAACCTAAATGAAACAACATGGCACATATGATTTACTTTTGAGAACTACGCATTGTGTGCAGAGATTTTGCAGCTATCTCCTTTCCTTCAGTTTTTGTGCTAACATTCCTATGTCTAAAACTAGCATTTACACTATACGAAAGCATACCGCGGGTATAGCACCTAACTGTTTAAACCTAAATGAAACAACATGGCACATATCATTTACTTCTGAGAACTAAGCACTGTGTGCAGAGATTTTGCAGCTGTCTCCTTTCCTTCAGTTTTTGTGCTTACATTCATATCTCTAAAACTAGCATTTCCTACATAGGAAAGCATAATCGAGGGTATAGCACCTAACTCTTAAACCTAAATAAAACAGCATGGCATATATGATTTACTTCTGAGAACTAAGCATTGTGTGCAGAGATTTGCAGCTATCTCCTTTCCTTCAGTTTTTGTGCTAACATTCCTATGTCTCAAACTTGCATTTACACTATAGGAAAGCATTACCGCACGTATAGCACCTAACTGTTTAAACCTAAATGAAACAACATGGCACGTATGATTTACTTCTGAGAACTAAGAATTGTGTGCAGAGATTTTGCAGCTATCTCCTTTCCTTCAGTTTTTGTGCTAACATTCTTATCTCTAAAAGTAACATTTCCTATACAGGAAAGCATAACCGAGGGTATAGCACCTAACTCTTTAAACCTAAATGAAACAACATGGCACATATGATTTACTTCTGAGAACTACGCATTGTGTGCAGAGATTTTTTTTTTAATTAATTTTTTTTATTGACTTTGTAATAATGTTACATTAAAAATATATATGTGAGGTCCCATTCATCCCCACCCACCCCAACCCCCCTCTCCCCCCCCAACAACACTCGTTTCCATCATCATGACACATCCATTGGATTTGGTAAGTACATCTTTGGGCACCTCTGCACCTTATAGACAATGGTCCTCATCATGGCCCCCACTCTCCTCCATTCCATCTAGTGGGCCCTATGAGGATTTACAATGTCTGGTGATTACCTCTGAGGCACCATCCAGGGCAGCTCCATGTCCCAAAGATGCCTCCATCTCTCATCTCCTCCTGCCCTTCCCCATACCCATCGTCCACCATGTCCACTTTTCCCAATTCCATGCCACCTCTTCTATGTGGACATTGGATTGGTTGTGTCCATTGCACCTCTATGTCAAGAGGAGGCTCAGATTCCACATGGATGCTGGATGCAGTCCTCCCATTTTCAGTTGTAATCACTCTAGGCTCCACGGTGTGGTGATTGTCCTTCTTCAACTCCATCTTAGCTGAGTGTGGTAAATCCAATAAATCAGATTGTAGGTGCTGGAGTCTGTTGAGGTTCAGGACCTGGCTATCACATTGTCGGTCCAGAGATTCAAATCCCCTAAATATATCTTAAACCCCAACGTTTACTGCACCTCCGGCACATTAGCATGAAAGACTTATGAAGGGAGATCCCATCTGAGTCCAGATTCATCACACATACACACCATTTCCAAAGAGGGGCCATCTGCCCTGATAGTTAACCCCATCGGCCATGACCATAACTCTCATGGGTCTCTTTAGCCTTCAAAGGAACCATTATCTGGGGGTTGTATCTGCTTTATCTGTCTCTCTGACTCTGCTCAGTTGTGCATGAGGGCAATCCTTCTGCCAGCCTCCAGACTCTTTTTTAGAAACTCGTAGCCATATAAACTCATTTCTCCTTTCCTTTTCCCCCTTACTTTAGGTCAAACAGCATTTTAAAGTCATGGTATTTTATGTAGACATGGATATTCTGCTGATCCGCATTGAACCTTCCGTATAAGGTCCTTTTCCAGTTGCATCATCAGTTGGTATTTGATAGTGGTCCCTCGTTGCCAGGGAGGCTGATCCCCGGGTGTCATGTCCCACGCTGTGTGTGCCGAGATTTTGCAGCTATCTCCTTTCCTTCAGTTTCTGTGCTAACATTCCTGTGTATAAAAGAAGCATTTACACTATAGGAAAGCATTACCGAGGGTATAGCACCTAACTCTTTAAACCTAAATGAAACAACAAGGAACATATGATTTACTTCTGAGAACTAAGCATTGTGTGCAGAGATTTTGCAGCTATCTCCTTTCCTTCAGTTTTTGTGCTAACATTCGTATCTCCAGAACTAGCATTTCTTATACAGGAAAGCATAACCGAGGGTATCGCACCTAAATCTTTAAACCTAAATGAAAGAACATGGCATATATGATTTACTTCTCAGAACTAAGCATTGTGTGCAGAGATTTTGCAGCTATCTCCTTTACTTCATTTTCTGTGCTAACATTCCTACATCTGAAACTAGCATTTACCCTATACGATAGCATAACCGAGGGTATAGCTCCTAACTCTTTAAACCTAACTGAAACAACGTGGCACATATGATTTACTTCTGAGAACTAAGCATTGTGTGCAGATATTTTGCAGCTATCTCCTTTCCTTCAGTTTTTGTGCTAACATTCGTACCTCCAGAACTAGCATTTCCTATACAGGAAAGCATAACCGAGGGTATAGGACCTAACTCTTAAACCTAAATAAACCAGCTCAGCACATATGATTTACTTCTGAGAACTATGCATTGTGTGCAGAGATTTTGCAGCTGTCTCCTTTCCTTCAGTTTTTGTGCTAACATTCATATCTCTACAACTAGCATTTCCTACATAGGAAAGCATAACCGAGGGTAGAGCACCTAACTCTTAAACGTAAATAAAATAGCATGGCATATATGATTTCCTTCTGAGAACTAAGCATTGTGTGCAGAGATTTGCAGCTATCTCCTTTCCTTCAGTTTTTGTGCTAACATTCCGATGTCTCAAACTTGCATTTACACTATAGGAAAGCATTACCGCACGTATAGCACCTAACTGTTTAAACCTAAATGAAACAACATGGCACATATGATTTACTTCTGAGAACTAAGCATTGTGTGCAGAGATTTTGCAGCTATCTCCTTTCCTTCAGTTTTTGTGCTAACATTCGTATCTCTAAAAGTAACATTTCCGATATAGGAAAGCATAACGGAGGGTATAGCACCTAACTCTTTAAACCTAAATGAAACAACATGGCACATATGATTTACTTCTGAGAACTACGCATTGTGTGCAGAGATTTTGCAGCTATCTCCTTTCCTTCACTTTTTGTGCTAACATTCCTACATCTGAAACTAGCATTTACCCTATAGGATAGCATAACCGAAGCTATAGCACCTAACTCTTTAAACCTAACTGAAACAACATGGCACATATGATTTACTTCTGAGAACTAAGCATTGTGTGCAGAGATTTTGCAGCTATCTCCTTTCCTTCAGTTTTTGTGCTAACATTCATATGTCTAAAACTAGCATTTACACTATAGGAAAGCATTACCGCGGGTAAAGCACCTAACTCTTTAAACCTAAATGAAACTACATTGCACATATGATTTACTTTTGAGAACTAAGCATTGTGCGCAGAGATTTTGCAACTACCTCCTTTCCTTCAGTTTTTGTGCTAACATTCGTATCTCCAGAACTAGAATTTCCTATACAGGAAAGCATAACTGAGGGTATAGCACCTAACTCTTTAAACCTAAATGAAACAACATGGCACATATGATTTACTTCTGAGAACTAAGCACTGTGTGCAGAGATTTTGCAGCTATCTCCTTTCCTTCAGTTTTTGTGCTAACATTCCTATGTCTAAAACTTGCTTTTACACTATAGGAAACCATTACCACGAGTATAGCACTCATCGGTTTAAACCTAAATGAAACAACATGGCACATATGATTTACTTCTGAGAACTAAGCATTGTGTGCAGAGATTTTGCAGCTATCTCCTTTCCTTCAGTTTTTGTGCTAACATTCGTACCTCCAGAACTAGCATTTCCTATACAGGAAAGCATAACCGAGGGTATAGCACATAACTCTTTAAACCTAAATGAAACAACATGGCACATATGATTTACTTCTGAGAACTAAGCATTGTGTGCAGAGATTTTGCAGCTATCTCCTTTCCTTCATTTTTTGTGCTAACATTCGTATCTCTAAAAGTAGCATTTCCTATACAGGAAAGCATAACCGAGGGTATAGCACCTAACTCTTTAAACCTAAATGAAACAACATGGCACATATGATTTACTTCTGAGAACTACGCATTGTGTGCAGAGATTTTGCAGCTATCTCCTTTCTTTCAGTTTTTGTGCTAACATTCCTATGTCTAAAACTAGCATTTACACTATAGGAAAGCTTTACCGCGGGTATAGCACCTAACTCTTTAAACATAAATGAAACAACACGGCACATATCATTTACTTCTGAGAAGAAAGCACTGTGTGCAGAGATTTTGCAGCTGTCTCCTTTCCTTCAGTTTTTGTGCTAACATTCGTATCTCTAAAACTAGCATTTCCTACATAGGAAAGCATAACCGAGGGTAGAGCACCTAACTCTTAAACCTAAATAAAACAGCATGGCATATATGATTTCCTTCTGAGAACTAAGCATTGTGTGCAGAGATTTGCAGCTATCTCCTTTCCTTCAGTTTTTGTGCTAACATTCCTATGTCTCAAACTTGCGTTTACACTATAGGAAAGCATTACCGCACGTATAGCACCTAACTGTTTAAACCTAAATGAAACAACATGGCACATATCATTTACTTCTGAGAAGTAAGCACTGTGTGCAGAGATTTTGCAGCTATCTCCTTTCCTTCAGTTTTTGTGCTAACATTCGTATCTCTAAAAGTAACATTTCCTATATAGGAAAGCATAACCGAGGGTATAGCACCTAACTCTTTAAACCTAAATGAAACAACATTGCACATATGATTTACTTCTGAGAACTAAGCATTGTGCGCAGAGATTTTGCAGCTATGTCCTTTCCTTCACTTTTTGTGCTAAAATTCCTACACCTGAAACTAGCATTTACCCCAGAGGATAGCATAACCGAGGCTATAGCACCTAACTCTTTAAACCTAACTGAAACAACATGGCACATATGATTTACTTCTGAGAACTAAGCATTGTGTGCAGAGATTTTTCAGCTATCTCCTTTCCTTCAGTTTTTGTGCTAACATTCATATGTCTAAAACTAGCATTTACACTATAGGAAAGCATTACCGTGGGTATAGCACCTAACTCTTTAAACCTAAATGAAACAACATTGCACATATGATTTACTTCTGAGAACTAAGCATTGTGCGCAGAGATTTTGCAACTACCTCCTTTCCTTCAGTTTTTGTGCTAACATTCGTATCTCCAGAACTAGCATTTCCTATACAGGAAAGCATAACTGAGGGTATAGCACCTAACTCTTTAAACCTAAATGAAACAACATGGCACATATGATTTACTTCTGAGAACTAAGCATTGTGTGCAGAGATTTTGCAGCTATCTCTTTTCCTTCAGTTTTTGTGCTAACATTCCTATGTCTAAAACTTGCATTTACACTATAGGAAAACATTACCCCGGGTATAGCACTCATCGGTTTAAACCTAAATGAAACAACATGGCACATATGATTTACTTCTGAGAACTAAGCATTGTGTGCAGAGATTTTGCAGCTATCTCCTTTCCTTCAGTTTTTGTGCTAACATTCGTACCTCCAGAACTAGCATTTCCTATACAGGAAAGCACAACCGAGGGTATAGGACATAACTCTTTAAACCTAAATGAAACAACATGGCACATATGATTTACTTCTGAGAACTAAGCATTGTGTGCAGAGATTTTGCAGCTATCTCCTTTCCTTCAGTTTTTGTGCTAACATTCGTATCTCCAGAACTAGCATTTCCTATACAGGAAAGCATAACCGAGGGTATAGGACCTAACTCTTAAACCTAAATAAACCAGCTCAGCACATATGATTTACTTCTGAGAACTAAGCATTGTGTGCAGAGATTTTGCAGCTATCTCCTTTCCTTCAGTTTATGTGCTAACATTCTTATCTCTAAAACTAGCATTTCCTATAAAGGAAAGCATAACCGAGGGTATAGCACCTAACTCATTAAACCTAAATGAAACAACATGGCACATATGATTTACTTCTGAGAACTACGCATTGTGTGCAGAGATTTTGCAGCTATCTCCTTTCCTTCAGTTTTTGTGCTAATATTCATATGTCTAAAACTAGCATTTACACCATAGGAAAGCATTACCGCGGGTATATCACCTAACTCTTTAAACCTAAATCAAACAACATTGCACATATGATTTACTTCTGAGAACTAAGCATTGTGTGCAGAGATTTTGCAGCTATCTCCTTTCCTTCAGTTTTTGTGCTAACATTCGTATCTCTAAACCTAGCATTTCCTATATAGGAAAGCATAACCGAGGGTATAGCACCTAACTCTTTAAACCTAAATGAAACAACATGGCACATATGATTTACTTCTGAGAACTAAGCATTGTGTGCAGAGATTTTCCAGCTATCTCCTTTCCTTCATTTTTTGTGCTAACATTCGTATCTCTAAAAGTAGCATTTCCTATATAGGAAAGCATAACCGAGGGTATAGCACCTAACTCATTAAACCTAAATGAAACAACATGGCACATATGATTTACTTCTGAGAACTACGCATTGTGTGCAGAGATTTTGCAGCTCTCTCCTTTCCTTCAGTTTCTGTGCTAACATTCGTATCTCCAGAATTAGCATTTCCTATAGAGGAAAGCATAACCGAGGGTATCGCACCTAAATCTTTAAACCTAAATGAAAGAACATGCAATATATGATTTACTTCTGAGAACTAAGCATTGTGTGCAGAGATTTTGCAGCTATCTCCTTTCCTTCATTTTTTGTGCTAACATTCCTACATCTGAAACTAGCATTTACCCTATACGATAGCATAACCGAGGGTATAGCACCTAACTCTTTAAACCTAACTGAAACAATGTGGCACATATGATTTACTTCTGAGAACTAAGCATTGTGTGCAGAGATTTTGCAGCTATCTCCTTTCCTTCAGTTTTTGTGCTAACATTCGTACCTCCAGAACTAGCATTTCCTATACAGGAAAGCATAACCGAGGGTATAGGACCTAACTCTTAAACCTAAATAAACCAGCTCAGCACATATGATTTACTTCTGAGAACTAAGCATTGTGTGCAGAGATTTTGCAGCTATCTCCTTTCCTTCAGTTTTTGTGCTAACATTCGTATCTCTAAAAGTAACATTTCCTATATAGGAAAGCATAACTGTGGGTATAGCAGCTAACTCTTTAAACATAAATGAAACAACATGGCAAATATCATTTACTTCTGAGAAGTAAGCACTGTGTGCAGAGATTTTGCAGCTGTCTCCTTTCCTTCAGTTTTTGTGCTAACATTCGTATCTCTAAAACTACCATTTCCTACATAGGAAAGCATAACCGAGGGTAGAGCACCTAACACTTAAACCTAAATAAAACAGCATGGCATATATGATTTCCTTCTGAGAACTAAGCATTGTGTGCAGAGATTTGCAGCTATCTCCTTTCCTTCAGTTTTTGCGCTAACATTCCTATGTCTCAAACTTGCATTTACACTATAGGAAAGCATTACCGCACGTATAGCACCTAACTGTTTATCCTAAATGAAACAACATGGCACAAATGATTTACTTCTGAGAACTAAGCATTGTGTGCAGAGATTTTGCAGCTATCTCCTTTCCTTCAGTTTTTGTGCTAACATTCGTATCTCTAAAAGTAACATTTCCTATATAGGAAAGCATAACCGAGGGTATAGCACCTAACTCTTTAAACCTAAATGAAACAACATGGCACATATGATTTACTTCTGAGAACTACGCATTGTGTGCAGAGATTTTGCAGCTATCTCCTTTCCTTCAGTTTTTGTGCTAACATTCGTATCTCCAGAACTAGCATTTCCTATACAGGAAAGCATAACCGAGGGTATCGCACCTAAATCTTTAAACCTAAATGAAAGAACATGCAATATATGATTTACTTCTGAGAACTAAGCATTGTGTGCAGAGATTTTGCAGCTATCTCCTTTCCTTCATTTTTTGTGCTAACATTCCTACATCTGAAACTAGCATTTACCCTATACGATAGCATAACCGAGGGTATAGCACCTAACTCTTTAAACCTAACTGAAACAACGTGGCACATATGATTTACTTCTGAGAACTAAGCATTGTGTGCAGAGATTTTGCAGCTATCTCCTTTCCTTCAGTTTTGTGCTAACATTCGTACCTCCAGAACTAGCATTTCCTATACAGGAAAGCATAACCGAGGGTATAGGACATAACTCTTAAACCTAAATAAACCAGCTCAGCACATATGATTTACTTCTGAGAACTAAGCATTGTGTGCAGAGATTTTGCAGCTATCTCCTTTCCTTCAGTTTTTGTGCTAACATTCGTATCTCTAAAAGTAACATTTCCTATATAGGAAAGCCTAACTGTGGGTATAGCACCTAACTCTTTAAACATAAATGAAACAACATGGCACATATCATTTACTTCTGAGAAGTAAGCACTGTGTGCAGAGATTTTGCAGCTGTCTCCTTTCCTTCAGTTTTTGTGCTAACATTCGTATCTCTAAAACTAGCATTTCCTACATAGGAAAGCATAACCGAGGGTAGAGCACCTAACACTTAAACCTAAATAAAACAGCATGGCATATATGATTTCCTTCTGAGAACTAAGCATTGTGTGCAGAGATTTGCAGCTATCTCCTTTCCTTCAGTTTTTGCGCTAACATTCCTATGTCTCAAACTTGCATTTACACTATAGGAAAGCATTACCGCACGTATAGCACCTAACTGTTTATCCTAAATGAAACAACATGGCACATATGATTTACTTCTGAGAACTAAGCATTGTGTGCAGAGATTTTGCAGCTATCTCCTTTCCTTCAGTTTTTGTGCTAACATTCGTATCTCTAAAAGTAAAATTTCCTATATAGGAAAGCATAACCGAGGGTATAGCACCTAACTCTTTAAACCTAAATGAAACAACATGGCACATATGATTTACCTCTGAGAACTACGCATTGTGTGCAGAGATTTTGCAGCTATCTCCTTTCCTTCACTTTTTGTGCTAAGATTCCTACATCTGAAACTAGCATTTACCCTATAGGATAGCATAACCGAGGCTATAGCACCTAACTCTTTAAACCTAACTGAAACAACATGGCACATATGATTTACTTCTGAGAACTAAGCATTGTGTGCAGAGATTTTGCAGCTATCTCCTTTCCTTCAGTTTTTGTGCTAACATTCATATGTCTAAAACTAGCATTTACACTATAGGAAAGCATTACCGCGGGTATAGCACCTAACTCTTTAAACCTAAATGAAACAACATTGCACATATGATTTACTTCTGAGAACTAAGCATTGTTCGCAGAGATTTTGCAACTACATCCTTTCCTTCAGTTTTTGTGCTAACATTCGTATCTCCAGAACTAGCATTTACTATACAGGAAAGCATAACTGAGAGTATAGCACCTAACTCTTTAAACCTAAATGAAACAACATGGCACATATGATTTACTTCTGAGAACTAAGCATTGTGTGCAGAGATTTTGCAGCTATCTCCTTTCCTTCAGTTTTTTTGCTAACATTCCTATGTCTAAAACTTGCATTTACACTATAGGAAAACATTACCGCGGGTATAGCACTCATCGGTTTAAACCTAAATGAAACAACATGGCAAATATGATTTACTTCTGAGAACTAAGCATTGTGTGCAGAGATTTTGCAGCTATCTCCTTTCCTTCAGTTTTTGTGCTAACATTCGTACCTCCAGAACTAGCATTTCCTATACAGGAAAGCATAACCGAGGGTATAGCACATAACTCTTTAAACCTAAATGAAACAACATGGCACATATGATTTACTTCTGAGAACTAAGCATTGTGTGCAGAGATTTTGCAGCTATCTCCTTTCCTTCAGTTTTTGTGCTAACATTCGAATCTCCAGAACTAGCATTTCCTATACAGGAAAGCATAACCGAGGGTATAGGACCTAACTCTTAAACCTAAATAAACCAGCTCAGCACATATGATTTACTTCTGAGAACTACGCATTGTGTGCAGAGATTTTGCAGCTATCTCCTTTCCTTCAGTTTTTGTGCTAACATTCCTACATCTAAAACTAGCGTTTACACTATAGGATAGCATAACCGAGGGTATAGCACCTAACTCTTTAAAACTAATTGAAACAACATGGCACATATGATTTACTTCTGAGAACTAAGCATTGTGTGCAGAGAATTTGCAGCTATCTCCTTTCCTTCAGTTTTTGTGCTAACATTCGTATCTCTAAAACTAGCATTTCCTATAAAGGAAAGCATTACCGCGGGTATAGCACCTAACTCTTAAACCTAAATTAAACAACCTGGCACATATAATTTACTTCTGAGATCTAAACATTGTGTGCAGAGATTTTGCAGCTATCTCCTTTCCTTTAGTTTTTGTGCTAACAAACCTATATCTGAAACTAGCATTTACACTATAGGATAGCATTACCGCGGGTATAGCACCGAACTCTTTAAACCTAAATGAAACAACATGGGACATATGATTTACTTCTGAGAACTAAGCATTGTGCACAGAGATTTTGCAACTACCTCCTTTCCTTCAGTTTTTGTGCTAACATTCGTATCTCCAGAACTAGCATTTCCTATACAGGAAAGCATAACTGAGGCTATAGCACCTAACTCTTTAAACCTAAATGAAACAACATGGCACATATGATTTACTTCTGAGAACTAAGAATTGTGTGCAGAGATTTTGCAGCTATCTCCTTTCCTTCAGTTTTTGTGCTAACATTCCTATGTCTAAAACTTGCATTTACACTATAGGAAAGCATTACCGCGGGTATAGCACTTATCTGTTTAAACCTAAATGAAACAACATGGCACATATGATTTACTTCTGAGAACTAAGCATTGTCTGCAGAGATTTTGCAGCTGTCTCCTTTCCTTCCGTTTTTGTGCTAACATTCGTACCTCCAGAAGTAGCATTTCCTATACAGGAAAGCATAACCGAGGGTATAGCACATAACTCTTTAAACCTAAATGAAACAACATGGCACATATGATTTACTTCTGAGAACTAAGCATTGTGTGCAGAGATTTTGCAGCTATCTCCTTTCCTTCAGTTTTTGTGCTAACATTCGTATCTCCAGAACTAGCATTTCCTATACAGGAAAGCATAACCGAGGGTATAGGACCTAACACTTAAACCTAAATAAAACAGCACAGCACATATGATTTACTTCTGAGAACTAAGCATTGTGTGCAGAGATTTTGCAGCTATCTCCTTTCCTTCAGTTTTTGTGCTATCATTCTTATCTCTAAAACTAGCATTTACACTATAGGAAAGCATTACCGCGGGTATAGCACCTAACTCTTTAAACCTAAATCAAACAACATTGCACATATGATTTACTTCTGAGAACTAAGCATTGTGTGCAGAGATTTGCAGCTATCTCCTTTCCTTCATTTTTTGTGCTAACATTCCTATGTCTCAAACTTGCATTTACATTCTAGGAAAGCATTACCGCACGTATAGCACCTAACTGTTTAAACCTAAATGAAACAACATGGCACATATGATTTACTTCTCAGAACTAAGCATTGTGTGCAGAGATTTTGCAGCTATCTCCTTTCCTTCAGTTTTTGTGCTAACATTCGTGCCTCCAGAACTAGCATTTCCTAGACAGGAATGCATAACCGAGGGTATAGCACCTAACTCTTTAAACCTAAATGAAACAACAAGGCACATATGATTTACTTCTGAGAACTAAGCATTGTGTGCAGAGATTTTGCAGCTATCTCCTTTCCTTCAGTTTTTGTGCTAACATTCGTATCTCTAAAAGTAACATTTCCTATATAGGAAAGCATAACCGAGGGTATAGCACCTAACACTTTTAACCTAAATGAAACAACATGGCACATATGATTTACTTCTGAGGACTACGCATTGTGTGCAGAGATTTTGCAGCTATCTCCTTTCCTTCAGTTTTTGTGCTAACATTCCTACATCTGAAACTAGCATTTACACTATAGGATAGCATAACCGAGGGTATAGCACCTAACTCTTTAAACCTAACTGAAACAACATGGCACATATGATTTACTTCTGAGAACTACGCATTGTGTGCAGAGATTTTGCAGGTATCTCCTTTCCTTCAGTTTTTGTGCTAACATACGTATCTCTAAACCTAGCATTTCATATATAGGAAAGCATAACCTAGGGTATAGCACCTAACTCCTTAAACCTAAATGAAACAACATGGCACATATGATTTACTTCTGAGAACTAAGCATTGTGTGCAGATATTTTGCAGCTATCTCCTTTCCTTCATTTTTTGTGCTAACATTCGTATCTATAAAAGTAGCATTTCCTATGTAGGAAAGCATAACCGAGGGTATAGCACCTAACTCTTTAAACCTAAATGAAACAACAGGGCACATATGATTTACTTCTGAGAACTACGCATTGTGTGCAGAGATTTTGCAGCTATCTCCTTTCCTTCAGTTTTTGTGCTAACATTCCTATGTCTAAAACCAGCATTTACACAATAGGAAAGCATTACCGCGGATATAGCACCTAACTCTTTAAACATAAATGAAACAAGATGGCACATATCATTTACTTCTGAGAAGTAAGCACTGTGTGCAGAGATTTTGCAGCTGTCTCCTTTCCTTCAGTTTTTGTGCTAACATTCGTATCTCTAAAACTAGCATTTCCTACATAGGAAAGCATAACCGAGGGTAGAGCACCTAACTCTTAAACCTAAATAAAACAGCATGGCATATATGATTTCCTTCTGAGAACTAAGCATTGTGTGCAGAGATTTGCAGCTATCTCCTTTCCTTCAGTTTTTGTGCTAACATTCCTATGTCTCAAACTTGCATTTACACTATAGGAAAGCATTACCGCACGTATAGCACCTAACTGTTTAAACCTAAATGAAACAACATGGCACATATGATTTACTTCTCAGAACTAAGCATTGTGTGCAGAGATTTTGCAGCTATCTCCTTTCCTTCAGTTTTTGTGCTAACATTCATATGTCTAAAACTAGCATTTACACTATAGGAAAGCATTACCGCGGGTATAGCACTTAACTCCTTAAACCTAAATGAAACAACTTTGCACATATGATTTACTTCTGAGAACTAAGCATTGTGTGCAGAGATTTTGCAGGTATCTCCTTTCCTTCAGTTTTTGTGCTAACATTCGTATCTTCGGAACTAGCATTTCCTATACAGGGAAGCATAACCGAGGGTATAGCACCTAACTCTTAAACTTAATGAAACAACATGGGACATATGATATACTTCTGAGAACTAAGCATTGTGTGCAGAGATTTTTCAGCTATCTCCTTTCTTTCAGTTTTTGTGCTAACATTCGTATCTCCAGAACTAGCATTTCCTATAAAGTAAAGCATAAACGAGGGTATAGCACCTAACTCTTTAAACCTAAATCAAACAACATTGCACATATGATTTACTTCTGAGAACTATGCATTGTGTGCAGAGATTTTGCAGCTATCTCCTTTCCTTCACTTTTTGTGCTAACATTTCTACATCTGAAACTAGCATTTACCCTATAGGATAGCATAACCGAAGCTATAGCACCTAACACTTTAAACCTAACTGAAACAACATGGCACATATGATTTACTTCTGAGAACTAAGCATTGTGTGCAGAGATTTTGCAGCTATCTCCTTTCCTTCAGTTTTTGTGCTACCATTCATATGTCTAAAACTAGCATTTACACTATAGGAAAGCATTACCGCGGGTATAGCACCTAACTCTTTAAACCTAAATGAAACAACATTGCACATATGATTTACTTCTGAGAACTAAGCATTGTGCGCAGAGATTTTGTAATTACCTCCTTTCCTTCAGTTTTTGTGCTAACATTCGTATCTCCAGAACTAGCATTTCCTATACAGGAAAGCATAACTGAGGGTATAGCACCTAACTCTTTAAACCTAAATGAAACAACATGGCACATATGATTTACTTCTGAGAACTAAGCATTGTGTGCAGAGATTTTGCAGCTGTCTCCTTTCCTTCAGTTTTTGTGCTAACATTTCCTATGTCTAAAACTTGCTTTTACACTATAGGAAACCATTACCGCGGGTATAGCACTCATCGGTTTAAACCTAAATGAAACAACATGGCACATATGATTTACTTCTGAGAACTAAGCATTGTGTGCAGAGATTTTGTAGCTATCTCCTTTCCTTCAGTTTTTGTGCTAACATTCTTATCTCTAAAACTAGCATTTCCTATAAAGGAAAGCATAACCGAGGGTATAGCACCTAACTCTTTAAACCTAAATGAAACAACAATGGCACATATGATTTACTTCTGAGAACTACACATTGTGTGCAGAGATTTTGCAGCTATCTCCTTTCCTTCAGTTTTTGTGCTAACATTCATATGTCTAAAACTAGCATTTACACTATAGGAAAGCAATACCACGGGTATAGCACCTAACTCTTTAAACCTAAATCAAACAACATTGCACATATGATTTACTTCTGAGAACTAAGCATTGTGTGCAGAGATTTTGTAGCTATCTCCTTTCCTTCAGTTTTTGTGGTAACATTCGTATCTCTAAACCTAGCATTTCCTATATAGGAAAGCATAACCGAGGGTATAGCACCTAACTCTTTAAACCTAAATGAAACAACAAGGCACATATGATTTACTTTTGAGAACTAAGCATTGTGTGCAGAGATTTTGCAGCTATCTCCTTTCCTTCAGTTTTTGTGCTAACATTCCTACATCTGAAACTAGCTTTTACACTATAGGATAGCATAACCGAGGGTATAGCACCTAACTCTTTAAACCTAACTGAAACAACATGGCACATATGATTTACTTCTGAGAACTAAGCATTGTGTGCAGAGATTTTGCAGCTATCTCCTTTCCTTCAGTTTTTGTGCTAACATTCATATGTCTAAAACTAGCATTTACACTATAGGAAAGCATTACCGCGGGTATAGCACCTAACTCTATGAACCTAAATCAAACAACATTGCACATATGATTTTCTTCTGAGAACTAAGCATTGTGTGAAGAGATTTTGCAGCTATCTCCTTTCTTTCATTTTTTGTGCCTACATTCGTATCTATAAAACTAGCATTTCCTATATAGGAAAGGCATAACCTAGGGTATAGCACCTAACTCTTTAAACCTAAATGAAACAACATGGCACATATGATTTACTTCTGAGAACTAAGCATTGTGTGCAGAGATTTTGCAGCTATCTCCTTTCCTTCAGTTTTTGTGCTAACATTCGTATCTCTAAAACTAGCATTTCATATATAGGGAAAGCTTCACAGAGGTTATAGCAGCTAACTCTTTAAACCTAAATGAAACAACATGGCACATATGATTTACTTCTGAGAACTAAGCATTGTGTGCAGAGATTTTGCAGCTATCTCCTTTACTTCAGTTTTTGTGCTAATATTCGTATCTCTAGAACTAGCATTTCCTATTCAGGAAAGCATAACCGAGGGTATAGAACCTATCTCTTTAAACCTAAATTAAACAACATCGCACATATGATTTACTTCGGAGAACTAAGCATTGTGTGCAGAGATTTTCCACCTATCTCCTTTCCTTCAGTTTTTGTGCTAACATTCGTATCTCTAAAACTAGCATTTCCTATAAAGGAAAGCATTACCGCGGGTATAGCACCTAAGTCTTTAAACCTAAATGAAACAACGTGGCACATATGATTTACTTCTGAGATCTAAACATTGTGTGCAGAGATTTTGCAGCTATCTCCTTTCCTTTAGTTTTTGTGCTAACAAACCTATATCTGAAACTAGCATTTACACTACAGGATAGCATTACCGCGGGTATAGCACCGAACTCTTTAAACCTAAATGAAACAACATGGCACATATGATTTACTTCTGAGAAATAAGCATTGTGCGCAGAGATTTTGCAACTACCTCCTTTCCTTCAGTTTTTGTGCTAACATTCGTATCTCCAGAACTAGCATTTCCTATACAGGAAAGCATAACTGAAAGTATAGCACCTAACTCTTTAAAAAAATGAAACAACATGGCACATATGATTTACTTTTGAGAACTAAGCATTGTGTGCAGAGATTTTGCAGCTATCTCCTTTCCTTCAATTTTTGTGCTAACATTCCTATGTCTAAAACTTGCATTTACACTATAGGAAAGCATTACCGCGGGTATAGCACCTAACTCTTTGAACCTAAATGAAATAACATGGCACATATGATTTACTTCTGAGAACTAAGCATTGTGTGCAGAGATTTTGCAGCTGTCTCCTTTCCTTCAGTTTTTGTGCTAACATTCGTATCTCTAAAACTAGCATTTCCTACATAGGAAAGCATAACCGAGGGTATAGCACCTAACTCTTAAACCTAAATAAAACAGCATGGCACATATGATTTACTTCTGAGAACTAAGCATTGTGTGCAGAGATTTGCAGCTATCTCCTTTCCTTCAGTTTTTGTGCTAACATTCCTATGTCTAAAACTTGCATTTACACTATAGGAAAGCATTACCGCGGGTATAGCACCTAACTCTTTGAACCTAAATGAAATAACATGGCACATATGATTTACTTCTGAGAACTAAGCATTGTGTGCAGAGATTTTGCAGCTGTCTCCTTTCCTTCATTTTTTGTGCTAACATTCGTATCTCTAAATCTAGCATTTCCTATATAGGAAAGCATAACCGAGGGTATAGCACCTACTCTTTAAACCTAAATGAAACAACATGGCACATATGATTTACTTTTGTGAACTACGCATTGTGTGCAGAGATTTTGCAGCTATCTCCTTTCCTTCAGTTTTTGTGCTAACATTCCTATGTCTAAAACTAGCATTTACACTATACGAAAGCATACCGCGGGTATAGCACCTAACTCTTTAAACCTAAATGAAACAACATGGCACATATCATTTACTTCTGAGAACTAAGCACTGTGTGCAGAGATTTTGCAGCTGTCTCCTTTCCTTCAGTTTTTGTGCTAACATTCGTATCTCTAAAACTAGCATTTCCTACATAGGAAAGCATAATCGAGGGTATAGCACCTAACTCTTAAACCTAAATAAAACAGCATGGCATATATGATTTACTTCTGAGAACTAAGCATTGTGTGCAGAGATTTGCAGCTATCTCCTTTCCTTCAGTTTTTGTGCTAACATTCCTATGTCTCAAACTTGCATTTACACTATAGGAAAGCATTACCGCACGTATAGCACCTAACTGTTTAAACCTAAATGAAACAACATGGCACGTATGATTTACTTCTGAGAACTAAGAATTGTGTGCAGAGATTTTGCAGCTATCTCCTTTCCTTCAGTTTTTGTGCTAACATTCTTATCTCTAAAAGTAACATTTCCTATACAGGAAAGCATAACCGAGGGTATAGCACCTAACTCTTTAAACCTAAATGAAACAACATGGCACATATGATTTACTTCTGAGAACTACGCATTGTGTGCAGAGATTTTTTTTTTAATTAATTTTTTTTATTGACTTTGTAATAATGTTACATTAAAAATATATATGTGAGGTCCCATTCATTCCCCACCCACCCCAACCCCCCTCTCCCCCCCCCAACAACACTCGTTTCCATCATCATGACACATCCATTGGATTTGGTAAGTACATCTTTGGGCACCTCTGCACCTTATAGACAATGGTCCTCATCATGGCCCCCACTCTCCTCCATTCCATCTAGTGGGCCCTATGAGGATTTACAATGTCTGGTGATTACCTCTGAGGCACCATCCAGGGCAGCTCCATGTCCCAAAGATGCCTCCATCTCTCATCTCCTCCTGCCCTTCCCCATACCCATCGTCCACCATGTCCACTTTTCCCAATTCCATGCCACCTCTTCTATGTGGACATTGGATTGGTTGTGTCCATTGCACCTCTATGTCAAGAGGAGGCTCAGATTCCACATGGATGCTGGATGCAGTCCTCCCATTTTCAGTTGTAATCACTCTAGGCTCCACGGTGTGGTGATTGTCCTTCTTCAACTCCATCTTAGCTGAGTGTGGTAAATCCAATAAATCAGATTGTAGGTGCTGGAGTCTGTTGAGGTTCAGGACCTGGCTATCACATTGTCGGTCCAGAGATTCAAATCCCCTAAATATATCTTAAACCCCAACGTTTACTGCACCTCCGGCACATTAGCATGAAAGACTTATGAAGGGAGATCCCATCTGAGTCCAGATTCATCACACATACACACCATTTCCAAAGAGGGGCCATCTGCCCTGATAGTTAACCCCATCGGCCATGACCATAACTCTCATGGGTCTCTTTAGCCTTCAAAGGAACCATTATCTGGGGGTTGTATCTGCTTTATCTGTCTCTCTGACTCTGCTCAGTTGTGCATGAGGGCAATCCTTCTGCCAGCCTCCAGACTCTTTTTTAGAAACTCGTAGCCATATAAACTCATTTCTCCTTTCCTTTTCCCCCTTACTTTAGGTCAAACAGCATTTTAAAGTCATGGTATTTTATGTAGACATGGATATTCTGCTGATCCGCATTGAACCTTCCGTATAAGGTCCTTTTCCAGTTGCATCATCAGTTGGTATTTGATAGTGGTCCCTCGTTGCCAGGGAGGCTCATCCCCGGGTGTCATGTCCCACGCTGTGTGTGCCGAGATTTTGCAGCTATCTCCTTTCCTTCAGTTTCTGTGCTAACATTCCTGTGTATAAAAGAAGCATTTACACTATAGGAAAGCATTACGAGGGTATAGCACCTAACTCTTTAAACCTAAATGAAACAACAAGGAACATATGATTTACTTCTGAGAACTAAGCATTGTGTGCAGAGATTTTGCAGCTATCTCCTTTCCTTCAGTTTTTGTGCTAACATTCGTATCTCCAGAACTAGCATTTCTTATACAGGAAAGCATAACCGAGGGTATCGCACCTAAATCTTTAAACCTAAATGAAAGAACATGGCATATATGATTTACTTCTCAGAACTAAGCATTGTGTGCAGAGATTTTGCAGCTATCTCCTTTCCTTCCTTTTCTGTGCTAACATTCCTACATCTGAAACTAGCATTTACCCTATACGATAGCATAACCGAGGGTATAGCTCCTAACTCTTTAAACCTAACTGAAACAACGTGGCACATATGATTTACTTCAGAGAACTAAGCATTGTGTGCAGAGATTTTGCAGCTATCTCCTTTCCTTCAGTTTTTGTGATAACATTCGTACCTCCAGAACTAGCATTTCCTATACAGGAAAGCATAACCGAGGGTATAGGACCTAACTCTTAAACCTAAATAAACCAGCTCAGCACATATGATTTACTTCTGAGAACTATGCATTGTGTGCAGAGATTTTGCAGCTGTCTCCTTTCCTTCAGTTTTTGTGCTAACATTCATATCTCTACAACTAGCATTTCCTACATAGGAAAGCATAACCGAGGGTAGAGCACCTAACTCTTAAACGTAAATAAAATAGCATGGCATATATGATTTCCTTCTGAGAACTACGCATTGTGTGCAGAGATTTTGCAGCTATCTCCTTTCCTTCAGTTTTTGTGCTAACATTGATATGTCTAAAACTAGCATTTACACTATAGGAAAGCATTACCGCGGGTAAAGCACCTAACTCTTTAAACCTAAATGAAACTACATTGCACATATGATTTACTTTTGAGAACTAAGCATTGTGCGCAGAGATTTTGCAACTACCTCCTTTCCTTCAGTTTTTGTGCTAACATTCGTATCTCCAGAACTAGAATTTCCTATACAGGAAAGCATAACTGAGGGTATAGCACCTAACTCTTTAAACCTAAATGAAACAACATGGCACATATGATTTACTTCTGAGAACTAAGCACTGTGTGCAGAGATTTTGCAGCTATCTCCTTTCCTTCAGTTTTTGTGCTAACATTCCTATGTCTAAAACTTGCTTTTACACTATAGGAAACCATTACCACGGGTATAGCACTCATCGGTTTTAAACCTAATGAAACAACATGGCACATATGATTTACTTCTGAGAACTAAGCATTGTGTGCAGAGATTTTGCAGCTATCTCCTTTCCTTCAGTTTTTGTGCTAACATTCATATGTCTAAAACTAGCATTTACACTATAGAAAAGCATTACCGCGGGTAAAGCACCTAACTCTTTAAACCTAAATGAAACTACATTGCACATATGATTTACTTTTGAGAACTAAGCATTGTGTGCAGAGATTTTGCAGCTATCTCCTTTCCTTCAGTTTTTGTGCTAACATTCGTACCTCCAGAACTAGCATTTCCTATACAGGAAAGCATAACCGAGGGTATAGCACATAACTCTTTAAACCTAAATGAAACAACATGGCACATATGATTTACTTCTGAGAACTAAGCATTGTGTGCAGAGATTTTGCAGCTATCTCCTTTCCTTCATTTTTTGTGCTAACATTCGTATCTCTAAAAGTAGCATTTCCTATATAGGAAAGCATAACCGAGGGTATAGCACCTAACTCTTTAAACCTAAATGAAACAACATGGCACATATGATTTACTTCTGAGAACTACGCATTGTGTGCAGAGATTTTGCAGCTATCTCCTTTCTTTCAGTTTTTGTGCTAACATTCCTATGTCTAAAACTAGCATTTACACTATAGGAAAGCTTTACCGCGGGTATAGCACCTAACTCTTTAAACATAAATGAAACAACACGGCACATATCATTTACTTCTGAGAAGAAAGCACTGTGTGCAGAGATTTTGCAGCTGTCTCCTTTCCTTCAGTTTTTGTGCTAACATTCGTATCTCTAAAACTAGCATTTCCTACATAGGAAAGCATAACCGAGGGTAGAGCACCTAACTCTTAAACCTAAATAAAACAGCATGGCATATATGATTTCCTTCTGAGAACTAAGCATTGTGTGCAGAGATTTGCAGCTATCTCCTTTCCTTCAGTTTTTGTGCTAACATTCCTATGTCTCAAACTTGCGTTTACACTATAGGAAATCACTACCGCACGTATAGCACCTAACTGTTTAAACCTAAATGAAACAACATGGCACATATCATTTACTTCTGAGAAGTAAGCACTGTGTGCAGAGATTTTGCAGCTGTCTCCTTTCCTTCAGTTTTTGTGCTAACATTCGTATCTCTAAACTAGCATTTCCTACATAGGAAAGCATAACCGAGGGTAGAGCACCTAACACTTAAACCTAAATAAAACAGCATGGCATATATGATTTCCTTCTGAGAACTAAGCATTGTGTGCAGAGATTTGCAGATATCTCCTTTCCTTCAGTTTTTGCGCTAACATTCCTATGTCTCAAACTTGCATTTACACTATAGGAAAGCATTACCGCACGTATAGCACCTAACTGTTTATCCTAAATGAAACAACATGGCACATATGATTTACTTCTGAGAACTAAGCATTGTGTGCAGAGATTTTGCAGCTATCTCCTTTCCTTCAGTTTTTGTGCTAACATTCGTATCTCTAAATGTAACATTTCCTATATAGGAAAGCATAACCGAGGGTATAGCACCTAACTCTTTAAACCTAAATGAAACAACATAGCACATATGATTTACTTCTGAGCACTAAGCATTGTGCGCAGAGATTTTGCAGCTATGTCCTTTCCTTCACTTTTTGTGCTAAAATTCCTACACCTGAAACTAGCATTTACCCTATAGGATAGCATAACCGAGGCTATAGCACCTAACTCTTTAAACCTAACTGAAACAACATGGCACATATGATTTACTTCTGAGAACTAAGCATAGTGTGCAGAGATTTTTCAGCTATCTCCTTTCCTTCAGTTTTTGTGCTAACATTCATATGTCTAAAACTAGCATTTACACTATAGGAAAGCATTACCGCGGGTATAGCACCTAACTCTTTAAACCTAAATGAAACAACATTGCACATATGATTTACTTCTGAGAACTAAGCATTGTGCGCAGAGATTTTGCAACTACCTCCTTTCCTTCAGTTTTTGTGCTAACATTCGTATCTCCAGAACTAGCATTTCCTATACAGGAAAGCATAACTGAGGGTATAGCACCTAACTCTTTAAACCTAAATGAAACAACATGGCACATATGATTTACTTCTGAGAACTAAGCATTGTGTGCAGAGATTTTGCAGCTATCTCTTTTCATTCAGTTTTTGTGCTAACATTCCTATGTCTAAAACTTGCATTTACACTATAGGAAAACATTACCCCGGGTATAGCACTCATCGGTTTAAACCTAAATGAAACAACATGGCACATATGATTTACTTCTGAGAACTAAGCATTGTGTGCAGAGATTTTGCAGCTATCTCCTTTCCTTCAGTTTTTGTGCAAACATTCGTACCTCCAGAACTAGCATTTCCTATACAGGAAAGCACAACCGAGGGTATAGCACATAACTCTTTAAACCTAAATGAAACAACATGGCACATATGATTTACTTCTGAGAACTAAGCATTGTGTGCAGAGATTTTGCAGCTATCTCCTTTCCTTCAGTTTTTGTGCTAACATTCGTATCTCCAGAACTAGCATTTCCTATACAGGAAAGCATAACCGAGGGTATAGGACCTAACTCTTAAACCTAAATAAACCAGCTCAGCACATATGATTTACTTCTGAGAACTAAGCATTGTGTGCAGAGATTTTGTAGCTATCTCCTTTCCTTCAGTTTTTGTGCTAACATTCTGATCTCTAAAACTAGCATTTCCTATAAAGGAAAGCATAACCGAGGGTATAGCACCTAACTCATTAAACCTAAATGAAACAACATGGCACATATGATTTACTTCTGAGAACTACGCAATTGTGTGCAGAGATTTTGCAGCTATCTCCTTTCCTTCAGTTTTTGTGCTAATATTCATATGTCTAAAACTAGCATTTACACCATAGGAAAGCATTACCACGGGTATATCACCTAACTCTTTAAACCTAAATCAAACAACATTGCACATATGATTTACTTCTGAGAACTAAGCATTGTGTGCAGAGATTTTGCAGCTATCTCCTTTCCTTCAGTTTTGTGCTAACATTCGTATCTCTAAACCTAGCATTTCCTATATAGGAAAGCATAACCGAGGGTATAGCACCTAACTCTTTAAACCTAAATGAAACAACATGGCACATATGATTTACTTCTGAGAACTAAGCATTGTGTGCAGAGATTTTCCAGCTATCTCCTTTCCTTCATTTTTTGTGCTAACATTCGTATCTCTAAAAGTAGCATTTCCTATATAGGAAAGCATAACCGAGGGTTATAGCACCTAACTCATTAAACCTAAATGAAACAACATGGCACATATGATTTACTTCTGAGAACTACGCATTGTGTGCAGAGATTTTGCAGCTATCTCCTTTCCTTCAGTTTTTGTGCTAACATTCTTATCTCTAAAACTAGCATTTCCTATAAAGGAAAGCATAACCGAGGGTATAGCACCTAACTCATTAAACCTAAATGAAACAACATGGCACATATGATTTACTTCTGAGAACTACGCATTGTGTGCAGAGATTTTGCAGCTATCTCCTTTCCTTCAGTTTTTGTGCTAATATTCATATGTCTAAAACTAGCATTTACACCATAGGAAAGCATTACCGCGGGTATAGCACCTAACTCTTTAAACCTAAATGAAACAACATTGCACATATGATTTACTTCTGAGAACTAAGCATTGTGCACAGAGATTTTGCAACTACCTCCTTTCCTTCAGTTTTTGTGCTAACATTCGTATCTCCAGAACTAGCATTTCCTATACAGGAAAGCATAACTGAGGGTATAGCACCTAACTCTTTAAACCTAATGAAACAACATGGCACATATGATTTACTTCTGAGAACTAAGCATTGTGTGCAGAGATTTTGCAGCTGTCTCCTTTCCTTCAGTTTTTGTGCTAACATTCCTATGTCTAAAACTTGCTTTTACACTATAGGAAACCATTACCGCGGGTATAGCACTCATCGGTTTAAACCTAAATGAAACAACATGGCACATATGATTTACTTCTGAGAACTAAGCATTGTGTGCAGAGATTTTGCAGCTATCTCCTTTCCTTCAGTTTTTGTGCTAACATTCTTATCTCTAAAACTAGCATTTCCTATAAAGGAAAGCATAACCGAGGGTATAGCACCTAACTCTTTAAACCTAAATGAAACAACATGGCACATATGATTTACTTCTGAGAACTACGCATTGTGTGCAGAGATTTTGCAGCTATCTCCTTTCCTTCAGTTTTTGTGCTAACATTCATATGTCTAAAACTAGCATTTACACTATAGGAAAGCAATACCACGGGTATAGCACCTAACTCTTTAAACCTAAATCAAACAACATTGCACATATGATTTACTTCTGAGAACTAAGCATTGTGTGCAGAGATTTTGTAGCTATCTCCTTTCCTTCAGTTTTTGTGGTAACATTCGTATCTCAAAACCTAGCATTTCCTATATAGGAAAGCATAACCGAGGGTATAGCACCTAACTCTTTAAACCTAAATGAAACAACAAGGCACATATGATTTACTTTTGAGAACTAAGTATTGTGTGCAGAGATTTTGCAGCTATCTCCTTTCCTTCAGTTTTTGTGCTAACATTCCTACATCTGAAACTAGCTTTTACACTATAGGATAGCATAACCGAGGGTATAGCACCTAACTCTTTAAACCTAACTGAAACAACATGGCACATATGATTTACTTCTGAGAACTAAGCATTGTGTGCAGAGATTTTGCAGCTATCTCCTTTCCTTCAGTTTTTGTGCTAACATTCATATGTCTAAAACTAGCATTTACACTATAGGAAAGCATTACCGCGGGTATAGCACCTAACTCTTTGAACCTAAATCAAACAACATTGCACATATGATTTTCTTCTGAGAACTAAGCTTTGTGTGAAGAGATTTTGCAGCTATCTCCTTTCTTTCATTTTTTGTGCCTACATTCGTATCTATAAAACTAGCATTTCCTATATAGGAAAGCATAACCTAGGGTATAGCACCTAACTCTTTAAACCTAAATGAAACAACATGGCACATATGATTTACTTCTGAGAACTAAGCATTGTGTGCAGAGATTTTGCAGCTATCTCCTTTCCTTCAGTTTTTGTGCTAACATTCGTATCTCTAAAACTAGCATTTCATATATAGGAAAGCTTCACAGAGGTTATAGCACCTAACTCTTTAAACCTAAATGAAACAACATGGCACATATGATTTACTTCTGAGAACTAAGCATTGTGTGCAGAGATTTTGCAGCTATCTCCTTTACTTCAGTTTTTGTGCTAATATTCGTATCTCTAGAACTAGCATTTCCTATTCAGGAAAGCATAACCGAGGGTATAGAACCTATCTCTTTAAACCTAAATTAAACAACATCGCACATATGATTTACTTCGGAGAACTAAGCATTGTGTGCAGAGATTTTCCACCTATCTCCTTTCCTTCAGTTTTTGTGCTAACATTCGTATCTCTAAAACTAGCATTTCCTATAAAGGAAAGCATTACCGCGGGTATAGCACCTAAGTCTTTAAACCTAAATGAAACAACGTGGCACATATGATTTACTTCTGAGATCTAAACATTGTGTGCAGAGATTTTGCAGCTATCTCCTTTCCTTTAGTTTTTGTGCTAACAAACCTATATCTGAAACTAGCATTTACACTACAGGATAGCATTACCGCGGGTATAGCACCGAACTCTTTAAACCTAAATGAAACAACATGGCACATATGATTTACTTCTGAGAAATAAGCATTGTGCGCAGAGATTTTGCAACTACCTCCTTTCCTTCAGTTTTTGTGCTAACATTCGTATCTCCAGAACTAGCATTTCCTATACAGGAAAGCATAACTGAAAGTATAGCACCTAACTCTTTAAAAAAATGAAACAACATGGCACATATGATTTACTTCTGAGAACTAAGCATTGTGTGCAGAGATTTTGCAGCTATCTCCTTTCCTTCAATTTTTGTGCTAACATTCCTATGTCTAAAACTTGCATTTACACTATAGGAAAGCATTACCGCGGGTATAGCACCTAACTCTTTGAACCTAAATGAAATAACATGGCACATATGATTTACTTCTGAGAACTAAGCATTGTGTGCAGAGATTTTGCAGCTGTCTCCTTTCCTTCAGTTTTTGTGCTAACATTCGTATCTCTAAAACTAGCATTTCCTACATAGGAAAGCATAACCGAGGGTATAGCACCTAACTCTTAAACCTAAATAAAACAGCATGGCACATATGATTTACTTCTGAGAACTAAGCATTGTGTGCAGAGATTTGCAGCTATCTCCTTTCCTTCAGTTTTTGTGCTAACATTCCTATGTCTAAAACTTGCATTTACACTATAGGAAAGCATTACCGCGGGTATAGCACCTAACTCTTTGAACCTAAATGAAATAACATGGCACATATGATTTACTTCTGAGAACTAAGCATTGTGTGCAGAGATTTTGCAGCTGTCTCCTTTCCTTCATTTTTTGTGCTAACATTCGTATCTCTAAATCTAGCATTTCCTATATAGGAAAGCATAACCGAGGGTATAGCACCTACTCTTTAAACCTAAATGAAACAACATGGCACATATGATTTACTTTTGTGAACTATGCATTGTGTGCAGAGATTTTGCAGCTATCTCCTTTCCTTCAGTTTTTGTGCTAACATTCCTATGTCTAAAACTAGCATTTACACTATACGAAAGCATACCGCGGGTATAGCACCTAACTCTTTAAACCTAAATGAAACAACATGGCACATATCATTTACTTCTGAAAACTAAGCACTGTGTGCAGAGATTTTGCAGCTGTCTCCTTTCCTTCAGTTTTTGTGCTAACATTCGTATCTCTAAAACTAGCATTTCCTACATAGGAAAGCATAATCGAGGGTATAGCACCTAACTCTTAAACCTAAATAAAACAGCATGGCATATATGATTTACTTCTGAGAACTAAGCATTGTGTGCAGAGATTTGCAGCTATCTCCTTTCCTTCAGTTTTTGTGCTAACATTCCTATGTCTCAAACTTGCATTTACACTATAGGAAAGCATTACCGCACGTATAGCACCTAACTGTTTAAACCTAAATGAAACAACATGGCACGTATGATTTACTTCTGAGAACTAAGAATTGTGTGCAGAGATTTTGCAGCTATCTCCTTTCCTTCAGTTTTTGTGCTAACATTCTTATCTCTAAAAGTAACATTTCCTATACAGGAAAGCATAACCGAGGGTATAGCACCTAACTCTTTAAACCTAAATGAAACAACATGGCACATATGATTTACTTCTGAGAACTACGCATTGTGTGCAGAGATTTTTTTTTTAATTAATTTTTTTTATTGACTTTGTAATAATGTTACATTAAAAATATATATGTGAGGTCCCATTCATCCCCACCCACCCCAACCCCCCTCTCCCCCCCCAACAACACTCGTTTCCATCATCATGACACATCCATTGGATTTGGTAAGTACATCTTTGGGCACCTCTGCACCTTATAGACAATGGTCCTCATCATGGCCCCCACTCTCCTCCATTCCATCTAGTGGGCCCTATGAGGATTTACAATGTCTGGTGATTACCTCTGAGGCACCATCCAGGGCAGCTCCATGTCCCAAAGATGCCTCCATCTCTCATCTCCTCCTGCCCTTCCCCATACCCATCGTCCACCATGTCCACTTTTCCCAATTCCATGCCACCTCTTCTATGTGGACATTGGATTGGTTGTGTCCATTGCACCTCTATGTCAAGAGGAGGCTCAGATTCCACATGGATGCTGGATGCAGTCCTCCCATTTTCAGTTGTAATCACTCTAGGCTCCACGGTGTGGTGATTGTCCTTCTTCAACTCCATCTTAGCTGAGTGTGGTAAATCCAATAAATCAGATTGTAGGTGCTGGAGTCTGTTGAGGTTCAGGACCTGGCTATCACATTGTCGGTCCAGAGATTCAAATCCCCTAAATATATCTTAAACTCCAACGTTTACTGCACCTCCGGCACATTAGCATGAAAGACTTATGAAGGGAGATCCCATCTGAGTCCAGATTCATCACACATACACACCATTTCCAAAGAGGGGCCATCTGCCCTGATAGTTAACCCCATCGGCCATGACCATAACTCTCATGGGTCTCTTTAGCCTTCAAAGGAACCATTATCTGGGGGTTGTATCTGCTTTATCTGTCTCTCTGACTCTGCTCAGTTGTGCATGAGGGCAATCCTTCTGCCAGCCTCCAGACTCTTTTTTAGAAACTCGTAGCCATATAAACTCATTTCTCCTTTCCTTTTCCCCCTTACTTTAGGTCAAACAGCATTTTAAAGTCATGGTATTTTATGTAGACATGGATATTCTGCTGATCCGCATTGAACCTTCCGTATAAGGTCCTTTTCCAGTTGCATCATCAGTTGGTATTTGATAGTGGTCCCTCGTTGCCAGGGAGGCTCATCCCCGGGTGTCATGTCCCACGCTGTGTGTGCCGAGATTTTGCAGCTATCTCCTTTCCTTCAGTTTCTGTGCTAACATTCCTGTGTATAAAAGAAGCATTTACACTATAGGAAAGCATTACCGAGGGTATAGCACCTAACTCTTTAAACCTAAATGAAACAACAAGGAACATATGATTTACTTCTGAGAACTAAGCATTGTGTGCAGAGATTTTGCAGCTATCTCCTTTCCTTCAGTTTTTGTGCTAACATTCGTATCTCCAGAACTAGCATTTCTTATACAGGAAAGCATAACCGAGGGTATCGCACCTAAATCTTTAAACCTAAATGAAAGAACATGGCATATATGATTTACTTCTCAGAACTAAGCATTGTGTGCAGAGATTTTGCAGCTATCTCCTTTCCTTCCTTTTCTGTGCTAACATTCCTACATCTGAAACTAGCATTTAACCTATACGATAGCATAACCGAGGGTATAGCTCCTAACTCTTTAAACCTAACTGAAACAACGTGGCACATATGATTTACTTCTGAGAACTAAGCATTGTGTGCAGAGATTTTGCAGCTATCAGCTTTCCTTCAGTTTTTGTGCTAACATTCGTACCTCCAGAACTAGCATTTCCTATACAGGAAAGCATAACCGAGGGTATAGGACCTAACTCTTAAACCTAAATAAACCAGCTCAGCACATATGATTTACTTCTGAGAACTATGCATTGTGTGCAGAGATTTTGCAGCTGTCTCCTTTCCTTCAGTTTTTGTGCTAACATTCATATCTCTACAACTAGCATTTCCTACATAGGAAAGCATAACCGAGGGTAGAGCACCTAACTCTTAAACGTAAATAAAATAGCATGGCATATATGATTTCCTTCTGAGAACTAAGCATTGTGTGCAGAGATTTGCAGCTATCTCCTTTCCTTCAGTTTTTGTGCTAACATTCCAATGTCTCAAACTTGCATTTACAGTATAGGAAAGCATTACCGCACGTATAGCACCTAACTGTTTAAACCTAAATGAAACAACATGGCACATATGATTTACTTCTGAGAACTAAGCATTGTGTGCACAGATTTTGCAGCTATCTCCTTTCCTTCACTTTTTGTGCTAACATTCCTACATCTGAAACTAGCATTTACCCTATAGGATAGCATAACCGAAGCTATAGCACCTAACTCTTTAAACCTAACTGAATCAACATGGCACATATGATTTACTTCTGAGAACTAAGCATTGTGTGCAGAGATTTTGCAGCTATCTCCTTTCCTTCAGTTTTTGTGCTAACATTGATATGTCTAAAACTAGCATTTACACTATAGGAAAGCATTACCGCGGGTAAAGCACCTAACTCTTTAAACCTAAATGAAACTACATTGCACATATGATTTACTTTTGAGAACTAAGCATTGTGCGCAGAGATTTTGCAACTACCTCCTTTCCTTCAGTTTTTGTGCTTACATTCGTATCTCCAGAACTAGAATTTCCTATACAGGAAAGCATAACTGAGGGTATAGCACCTAACTCTTTAAACCTAAATGAAACAACATGGCACATATGATTTACTTCTGAGAACTAAGCACTGTGTGCAGAGATTTTGCAGCTATCTCCTTTCCTTCAGTTTTTGTGCTAACATTCCTATGTCTAAAACTTGCTTTTACACTATAGGAAACCATTACCACGGGTATAGCACTCATCGGTTTAAACCTAAATGAAACAACATGGCACATATGATTTACTTCTGAGAACTAAGCATTGTGTGCAGAGATTTTGCAGCTATCTCCTTTCCTTCAGTTTTTGTGCTAACATTCGTACCTCCAGAACTAGCATTTCCTATACAGGAAAGCATAACCGAGGGTATAGCACATAACTCTTTAAACCTAAATGAAACAACATGGCACATATGATTTACTTCTGAGAACTAAGCATTGTGTGCAGAGATTTTGCAGCTATCTCCTTTCCTTCATTTTTTGTGCTAACATTCGTATCTCTAAAAGTAGCATTTCCTATATAGGAAAGCATAACCGAGGGTATAGCACCTAACTCTTTAAACCTAAATGAAACAACATGGCACATATGATTTACTTCTGAGAACTACGCATTGTGTGCAGAGATTTTGCAGCTATCTCCTTTCTTTCAGTTTTTGTGCTAACATTCCTATGTCTAAAACTAGCATTTACACTATAGGAAAGCTTTACCGCGGGTATAGCACCTAACTCTTTAAACATAAATGAAACAACACGGCACATATCATTTACTTCTGAGAAGAAAGCACTGTGTGCAGAGATTTTGCAGCTGTCTCCTTTCCTTCAGTTTTTGTGCTAACATTCGTATCTCTAAAACTAGCATTTCCTACATAGGAAAGCATAACCGAGGGTAGAGCACCTAACTCTTAAACCTAAATAAAACAGCATGGCATATATGATTTCCTTCTGAGAACTAAGCATTGTGTGCAGAGATTTGCAGCTATCTCCTTTCCTTCAGTTTTTGTGCTAACATTCCTATGTCTCAAACTTGCATTTACACTATAGGAAATCATTACCGCACGTATAGCACCTAACTGTTTAAACCTAAATGAAACAACATGGCACATATCATTTACTTCTGAGAAGTAAGCACTGTGTGCAGAGATTTTGCAGCTGTCTCCTTTCCTTCAGTTTTTGTGCTAACATTCGTATCTCTAAAACTAGCATTTCCTACATAGGAAAGCATAACCGAGGGTAGAGCACCTAACACTTAAACCTAAATAAAACAGCATGGCATATATGATTTCCTTCTGAGAACTAAGCATTGTGTGCAGAGATTTGCAGATATCTCCTTTCCTTCAGTTTTTGCGCTAACATTCCTATGTCTCAAACTTGCATTTACACTATAGGAAAGCATTACCGCACGTATAGCACCTAACTGTTTATCCTAAATGAAACAACATGGCATATATGATTTACTTCTGAGAATTAAGCATTGTGTGCAGAGATTTTGCAGCTATCTCCTTTCCTTCAGTTTTTGTGCTAACATTCGTATCTCTAAAAGTAACATTTCCTATATAGGAAAGCATAACCGAGGGTATAGCACCTAACTCTTTAAACCTAAATGAAACAACATAGCACATATGATTTACTTCTGAGCACTAAGCATTTTGCGCAGAGATTTTGCAGCTATGTCCTTTCCTTCACTTTTTGTGCTAAAATTCCTACTCCTGAAATTAGCATTTACCCTATAGGATAGCATAACCGAGGCTATAGCACCTAACTCTTTAAACGTAACTGAAACAACATGGCACATATGATTTACTTCTGAGAACTAAGCATTGTGTGCAGAGATTTTTCAGCTATCTCCTTTCCTTCAGTTTTTGTGCTAACATTCATATGTCTAAAACTAGCATTTACACTATAGGAAAGCATTACCGCGGGTATAGCACCTAACTCTTTAAACCTAAATGAAACAACATTGCACATATGATTTACTTCTGAGAACTAAGCATTGTGCGCAGAGATTTTGCAACTACCTCCTTTCCTTCAGTTTTTGTGCTAACATTCGTATCTCCAGAACTAGCATTTCCTATACAGGAAAGCATAACTGAGGGTATAGCACCTAACTCTTTAAACCTAAATGAAACAACATGGCACATATGATTTACTTCTGAGAACTAAGCATTGTGTGCAGAGATTTTGCAGCTATCTCCTTTCCTTCAGTTTTTGTGCTAACATTCGTACCTCCAGAACTAGCATTTCCTATACAGGAAAGCATAACCGAGGGTATAGGACCTAACTCTTAAACCTAAATAAACCAGCTCAGCACATATGATTTACTTCTGAGAACTAAGCATTGTGTGCAGAGATTTTGCAGCTATCTCCTTTCCTTCAGTTTTTGTGCTAACATTCTTATCTCTAAAACTAGCATTTCCTATAAAGGAAAGCATAACCGAGGGTATAGCACCTAACTCATTAAACCTAAATGAAACAACATGGCACATATGATTTACTTCTGAGAACTACGCATTGTGTGCAGAGATTTTGCAGCTATCTCCTTTCCTTCAGTTTTTGTGCTAATATTCATATGTCTAAAACTAGCATTTACACCATAGGAAAGCATTACCGCGGGTATATCACCTAACTCTTTAAACCTAAATCAAACAACATTGCACATATGATTTACTTCTGAGAACTAAGCATTGTGTGCAGAGATTTTGCAGCTATCTCCTTTCCTTCAGTTTTTGTGCTAACATTCCTATCTCTAAACCTAGCATTTCCTATATAGGAAAGCATAACCGAGGGTATAGCACCTAACTCTTTAAACCTAATGAAACAACATGGCACATATGATTTACTTCTGAGAACTAAGCATTGTGTGCAGAGATTTTCCAGCTATCTCCTTTCCTTCATTTTTTGTGCTAACATTCGTATCTCTAAAAGTAGCATTTCCTATATAGGAAAGCATAACCGAGGGTATAGCACCTAACTCATTAAACCTAAATGAAACAACATGGCACATATGATTTACTTCTGAGAACTACGCATTGTGTGCAGAGATTTTGCAGCTCTCTCCTTTCCTTCAGTTTCTGTGCTAACATTCCTGTGTATAAAAGAAGCATTTACACTATAGGAAAGCATTACCGAGGGTATAGCACCTAACTCTTTAAACCTAAATGAAACAACAAGGCACATATGATTTACTTCAGAGAACTAAGCATTGTGTGCAGAGATTTCGCAGCTATGTCCTTTCCTTCAGTTTTTGTGCTAACATTCGTATCTCCAGAACTAGCATTTCCTATACAGGAAAGCATAACCGAGGGTATCGCACCTAAATCATTAAACCTAAATGAAAGAACATGCAATATATGATTTACTTCTGAGAACTAAGCATTGTGTGCAGAGATTTTGCAGCTATCTCCTTTCCTTCATTTTTTGTGCTAACATTCCTACATCTGAAACTAGCATTTACCCTATACGATAGCATAACCGAGGGTATAGCACCTAACTCTTTAAACCTAACTGAAACAATGTGGCACATATGATTTACTTCTGAGAACTAAGCATTGTGTGCAGAGATTTTGCAGCTATCTCCTTTCCTTCAGTTTTTGTGCTAACATTCGTACCTCCAGAACTAGCATTTCCTATACAGGAAAGCATAACCGAGGGTATAGGACCTAACTCTTAAACCTAAATAAACCAGCTCAGCACATATGATTTACTTCTGAGAACTAAGCATTGTGTGCAGAGATTTTGCAGCTATCTCCTTTCCTTCAGTTTTTGTGCTAACATTCGTATCTCTAAAAGTAACATTTCCTATATAGGAAAGCATAACTGTTGGTATAGCAGCTAACTCTTTAAACATAAATGAAACAACATGGCACATATCATTTACTTCTGAGAAGTAAGCACTGTGTGCAGAGATTTTGCAGCTGTCTCCTTTCCTTCAGTTTTTGTGCTAACATTCGTATCTCTAAAACTACCATTTCCTACATAGGAAAGCATAACCGAGGGTAGAGCACCTAACACTTAAACCTAAATAAAACAGCATGGCATATATGATTTCCTTCTGAGAACTAAGCATTGTGTGCAGAGATTTGCAGCTATCTCCTTTCCTTCAGTTTTTGCGCTAACATTCCTATGTCTCAAACTTGCATTTACACTATAGGAAAGCATTACCGCACGTATAGCACCTAACTGTTTATCCTAAATGAAACAACATGGCACATATGATTTACTTCTGAGAACTAAGCATTGTGTGCAGAGATTTTGCAGCTATCTCCTTTCCTTCAGTTTTTGGGCTAACATTCGTATCTCTAAAAGTAACATTTCCTATATAGGAAAGCATAACCGAGGGTATAGCACCTAACTCTTTAAACCTAAATGAAACAACATGGCACATATGATTTACTTCTGAGAACTACGCATTGTGTGCAGAGATTTTGCAGCTATCTCCTTTCCTTCAGTTTTTGTGCTAACATTCGTATCTCCAGAACTAGCATTTCCTATACAGGAAAGCATAACCGAGGGTATCGCACCTAAATCTTTAAACCTAAATGAAAGAACATGCAATATATGATTTACTTCTGAGAACTAAGCATTGTGTGCAGAATTTTTGCAGCTATCTCCTTTCCTTCAGTTTCTGTGCTAACATTCCTGTGTATAAAAGAAGCATTTACACTATAGGAAAGCATTACCGAGGGTATAGCACCTAACTCTTTAAACCTAAATGAAACAACAAAGCACATATGATTTACTTCTGAGAACTAAGCATTGTGTGCAGAGATTTTGCAGCTATCTCCTTTCCTTCAGTTTTTGTGCTAACATTCGTATCTCCAGAACTAGCATTTCCTATACAGGAAAGCATAACCGAGGGTATCGCACCTAAATCTTTAAACCTAAATGAAAGAACATGCAATATATGATTTACTTCTGAGAACTAAGCATTGTGTGCAGAGATTTTGCAGCTATCTCCTTTCCTTCATTTTTTGTGCTAACATTCCTACATCTGAAACTAGCATTTACCCTATACGATAGCATAACCGAGGGTATAGCACCTAACTCTTTAAACCTAACTGAAACAACGTGGCACATATGATTTACTTCTGAGAACTAAGCATTGTGTGCAGAGATTTTGCAGCTATCTCCTTTCCTTCAGTTTTTGTGCTAACATTCGTACCTCCAGAACTAGCATTTCCTATACAGGAAAGCATAACCGAGGGTATAGGACATAACTCTTAAACCTAAATAAACCAGCTCAGCACATATGATTTACTTCTGAGAACTAAGCATTGTGTGCAGAGATTTTGCAGCTATCTCCTTTCCTTCAGTTTTTTGCTAACATTCGTATCTCTAAAAGTAACATTTCCTTTATAGGAAAGCATAACTGTGGGTATAGCACCTAACTCTTTAAACATAAATGAAACAACATGGGACATATCATTTACTTCTGAGAAGTAAGCACTGTGTGCAGAGATTTTTCAGCTGTCTCCTTTCCTTCAGTTTTTGTGCTAACATTCGTATCTCTAAAACTAGCATTTCCTACATAGGAAAGCATAACCGAGGGTAGAGCACCTAACACTTAAACCTAAATAAAACAGCATGGCATATATGATTTCCTTCTGAGAACTAAGCATTGTGTGCAGAGATTTGCAGCTATCTCCTTTCCTTCAGTTTTTGCGCTAACATTCCTATGTCTCAAACTTGCATTTACACTATAGGAAAGCATTACCGCACGTATAGCACCTAACTGTTTATCCTAAATGAAACAACATGGCACATATGATTTACTTCTGAGAACTAAGCATTGTGTGCAGAGATTTTGCAGCTATCTCCTTTCCTTCAGTTTTTGTACTAACATTCGTATCTCTAAAAGTAACATTTCCTATATAGGAAAGCATAACCGAGGGAATAGCACCTAACTCTTTAAACCTAAATGAAACAACATGGCACATATGATTTACTTCTGAGAACTACGCATTGTGTGCAGAGATTTTGCAGCTATCTCCTTTCCTTCACTTTTTGTGCTAACATTCCTACATCTGAAACTAGCATTTACCCTATAGGATAGCATAACCGAGGCTATAGCACCTAACTCTTTAAACCTAACTGAAACAACATGGCACATATGATTTACTTCTGAGAACTAAGCATTGTGTGCAGAGATTTTGCAGCTATCTCCTTTCCTTCAGTTTTTGTGCTAACATTCATATGTCTAAAACTAGCATTTACACTATAGGAAAGCATTACCGCGGGTATAGCACCTAACTCTTTAAACCTAAATGAAACAACATTGCACATATGATTTACTTCTGAGAACTAAGCATTGTGCGCAGAGATTTTGCCACTACCTCCTTTCCTTCAGTTTTTGTGCTAACATTCGTATCTCCAGAACTAGCATTTCCTATACAGGAAAGCATAACTGAGGGTATAGCACCTAACTCTTTAAACCTAAATGAAACAACATGGCACATATGATTTACTTCTGAGAACTAAGCATTGTGTGCAGAGATTTTGCAGCTATCTCCTTTCCTTCAGTTTTTGTGCTAACATTCCTATGTCTAAAACTTGCATTTACACTATAGGAAACCATTACCGCGGGTATAGCACTCATCGGTTTAAACCTAAATGAAACAACATGGCACATATGATTTACTTCTGAGAACTAAGCATTGTGTGCAGAGATTTTGCAGCTATCTCCTTTCCTTCAGTTTTTGTGCTAACATTCGTACCTCCAGAACTAGCATTTCCTATACAGGAAAGCATAACCGAGGGTATAGCACATAACTCTTTAAACCTAAATGAAACAACATGGCACATATGATTTACTTCTGAGAACTAAGCATTGTGTGCAGAGATTTTGCAGCTATCTCCTTTCCTTCAGTTTTTGTGCTAACATTCGTATCTCCAGAACTAGCATTTCCTATACAGGAAAGCATAACCGAGGGTATAGGACCTAACACTTAAACCTAAATAAACCAGCTCAGCACATATGATTTACTTCTGAGAACTAAGCATTGTGTGCAGAGATTTTGCAGCTATCTCCTTTCCTTCAGTTTTTGTGCTAACATTCTTATCTCTAAAACTAGCATTTCCTATAAAGGAAAGCATAACCGAGGGTATAGCACCTAACTCTTTAAACATAAATGAAACAACATGGCACATATCATTTACTTCTGAGTAGTAAGCACTGTGTGCAGAGATTTTGCAGCTGTCTCCTTTCCTTCAGTTTTTGTGCTAACATTCGTATCTCTAAAACTATCATTTCCTACATAGGAAAGCATAACCGAGGGTAGAGCACCTAACACTTAAACCTAAATAAAACAGCATGGCATATATGAATTCCTTCTGAGAACTAAGCTTTGTGTGCAGAGATTTGCAGCTATCTCCTTTCCTTCAGTTTTTGTGCTAACATTCCTATGTCTCAAACTTGCATTTACACTATAGGAAAGCATTCCCTCACGTATAGCACCTAACTGTTTAAACCTAAATGAAACAACATGGCACATATGATTTACTTCTCAGAACTAAGCATTGTGTGCAGAGATTTTCCAGCTATCTCCTTTCCTTCAGTTTATGTGCTAATATTCGTGCCTCCAGAAATAGCATGTCCTATACAGGAATGCATAACCGAGGGTATAGCACCTAACTCTGTAACCTAAATGAAACAACAAGGCACATATGATTTACTTTTGAGAACTAAGCATTGTGTGCATTGATTTTGCAGCTATCTCCTTTCCTTCAGTTTTTGTGCTAACATTCATATGTCTAAAACTTGCATTTACACTATAGGAAAGCATTACCGCGGGTATAGCACCTAACTCTTTAAACCTAAATGAAACAACATTGCACATATGATTTAAATCTCAGAACTAAGCATTGTGCGCAGAGATTTTGCAACTACCTCATTTCCTTCAGTTTTTGTGCTAACATTCGTATCTGCAGAACTAGCATTTCCTATACAGGAAAGCATAACTGAGGGTATAGCACCTAACTCTTTAAACCTAAATGAAACAACATGGCACATATGATTTACTTCTGAGAACTAAGCATTGTGTGCAGAGATTTTGCAGCTATCTCCTTTACTTCAGTTTTTGTGCTAACATTCCTATGTCTAAAACTTGCATTTACACTATAGGAAAACCTTACCGCGGGTATAGCACTCATCGGTTTAAACCTAAATGAAACAACATGGCACATATGATTTACTTCTGAGAACTAAGCATTGTGTGCAGAGATTTTGCAGCTATGTCCTTTCCTTCAGTTTTTGTGCTAACATTCGTACCTCCAGAACTAGCATTTTCTATACAGGAAAGCATAACCGAGGGTATAGCACATAACTCTTTAAACCTAAATGAAACAACATGGCACATATGATTTACTTCTGAGAACTAAGCATTGTGTGCAGAGATTTTGCAGCTATCTCCTTTCCTTCAGTTTTTGTGCTAACATTCGTATCTCTTGAACTAGCATTTCCTATACAGGAAAGTATAACCAAGGGTATAGCATCTAACTCTTTAAACCTAAATGAAACAACACGGCACATATGATTGACATCTGAGAACTACGCATTGTGTGCAGAGATTTTGCAGCTATCTCCTTTCCTTCAGTTTTTGTGCTAACATTCATATGTCTAAAACTAGCATTTACACTATAGGAAAGCATTACCGCGGGTATAGCACCTAACTCTTTAAACCTAAATTAAACAACATTGCACATATGATTTACTTCTTAGAACTACGCATTGTGTGCAGAGATTTTGCAGCTATCTCCTTTCCTTCAGTTTCTGTGCTAACATTCCTGTGTATAAAAGAAGCATTTATAATATAGGAAAGCATTACCGACGGTATAGCGCCTAACTCTTTAAACCTAAATAAAACAACAAGGCACATATGATTTACTTCTGAGAACTAAGCATTGTGTGCAGAGATTTTGCAGCTATCTCCTTTCCTTCAATTTTTGTGCTAACATTCGTATCTCCAGAACTAGCATATCCTATACAGGAAAGCATAACCGAGGGTATCGCACCTAAATCTTTAAACCTAAATGAAAGAACATGACATATATGATTTACCTCTGAGAATTAAGCATTGTGTGCAGAGATTTTGCAGCTATCTCCTTTCCTTCATTTTCTGTGCTAACATTCCTACATCTGAAACTAGCATTTACCCTATACGATAGCATAACCGAGGGTATAGCACCTAACTCTTTAAACCTAACTGAAACAACGTGGCACATATGATTTACTTCTGAGAACTAAGCATTGTGTGCAGAGATTTTGCAGCTATCTCCTTTCCTTCAGTTTTTGTGCTAACATTCATATGTCTAAAACTAGCATTTACACTATACGAAAGCATTACAGCGTGTATAGCACCTAACTCTTTAAACCAAAATGAAACAACATTGCACATATGATTTACTTCTGAGAACTAAGCATTGTGCGCAGAGATTTTGCAACTACCTCCTTTCCTTCAGTTTTTGTGCTAACATTCGTATCTCCAGAACTAGCATTTCGTATACAGGAAAGCATAACTGAGGGTATAGCACCTAACTCTATAAACCTAAATGAAACAACATGGCATATATGATTTACTTCTGAGAGCTAAGCATTGTGAGCAGAGATTTTGCAGCTATCTCCTTTCCTTCAGTTTTTGTGCTAACATTCCTATGTCTAAAACTTGCATTTACACTATAGGAAAGCATTACCGCGGGTATAGCACTCATCTGTTTAAACCTAAATGAAACAACATGGCACATATGATTTACTTCTGAGAACTAAGCATTGTGTGCAGAGATTTTGCAGCTATCTCCTTTCCTTCAGTTTTTGTGCTAATATTCGTACCTCCAGAACTAGCATTTCCTATACAGGAAAGCATAACCGAGGGTATAGCACATAACTCTTTAAACCTAAATGAAACAACATGGCACATATGATTTTCTTCTGAGAACTAAGCTTTGTGTGCAGAGATTTTGCAGCTATCTCCTTTCCTTCAGTTTTTGTGCTAATATTCATATCTCCAGAACTAGCATTTCCTATACAGGAAAGCATAACCGAGGGTATAGGACCTAACTCTTAAACCTAAATAAACCAGCTCAGCACATATGATTTACTTCTGAGAACTAAGCATTGTGTGCAGAGATTTTGCAGCTATCTCCTTTCCTTAAGTTTTTGTGCTAACATTCTTATCTCTAAAACTAGCATTTCCTATAAAGGAAAGCATAACCGAGGGTATAGCACCTAACTCTTTAAACCTAAATGAAACAACATGGCACATATGATTTACTTCTGAGAACTACGCATTGTGTGCAGAGATTTTGCAGCTATCTCCTTTCCTTCAGTTTTTGTGCTAACATTCATATGTCTAAAACTAGAATTTACACTATAGGAAAGCATTACCGCGGGTATAGCACCTAACTCATTAAACCTAAATCAAACAACATTGCACATATGATTTACTTCTGAGAACTAAGCATTGTGTGCAGAGATTTTGCAGCTATCTCCTTTCCTTCAGTTTTTGTGCTAACATTCGTATCTCTAAACCTAGCGTTTCCTATATAGGAAAGCATAACCTATGGTATAGCACCTAACTCTTTAAACCTAAATGAAACAACATGGCACATATGATTTATTTCTGAGAAATAAGCATTGTGTGCAGAGATTTTGCAGCTATCTCCTTTCCTTCATTTTTTGTGCTAACATTCGTATCTCTAAAAGTAGCATTTCCTATATAGGAAAGCATAACCGTGGGTATAGCACCTAACTCTTTAAACCTAAAAAACAACATGGCACATATGATTTACATCTGAGAACTACGCATTGTGTGCAGAGATTTTGCAGCTATCTCCTTTCCTTCAGTTTTTGTGCTAACATTCCTATGTCTAAAACTAGCATTTACACTATAGGAAAGCATTACCGCGGGTATAGCACCTAACTCTTTAAACATAAATGAAACAACATGGCACATATCATTTACTTCTGAGAAGTAAGCACTGTGTGCAGAGATTTTGCAGCTGTCTCCTTTCCTTCAGTTTTTGTGCTAACATTCGTATCTCTAAAACTAGCATTTCCTACATAGGAAAGCATAACCGAGGGTAGAGCACCTAACTCTTAAACCTAAATAAAACAACATGGCATATATGAATTCCTTCTGAGAACTAAGCATTGTGTGCAGAGATTTGCAGCTATCTCCTTTCCTTCAGTTTTTGTGCTAACATTCCTATGTCTCAAACTTGCATTTACACTTTAGGAAAGCATTACCGCACGTATAGCACCTAACTGTTTAAACCTAAATGAAACAACATGGCACATATGATTTACTTCTCAGAACTAAGCATTGTGTGCAGAGATTTTACAGCTATCTCCTTTCCTTCAGTTTTTGTGCTAACATTCGTATCTATAAAACTAGCATTTCGTATATAGGAAAGCATAAACTTGGGGATAGCACCTAACTCTTTAAACCTAAATGAAACAACATGGCACATATGATTTACTTCTGAGAACTAAGCATTGTGTGCAGAGATTTTGCAGCTATCTCCTTTCCTTCAGTTTTTGTGCTAACATTCGTATCTCTAAAACTAGCATTTCATATATAGGAAAGCTTCACAGAGGTTATAGCACCTAACTCTTTAAACCTAAATGAAACAACATGGCACATATGATTTACTTCTGAGAACTAAGCATTGTGTGCAGAGATTTTGCAGCTATCTCCTTTCCTTCAGTTTTTGTGCTAACATTCGTATCTCCAGAACTAGCATTTCCTATACAGGAAAGCATAACCGAGGGTATAGCACCTAACTCTTTAAACCTAAATGAAACAACATGGCACATATGATTTACTTCTGAGAACTACGCAATGTGTGCAGAGATTTTGCAGCTATCTCCTTTCCTTCAGTTTTTGTGCTAACATTCGTATCTCTAAAACTAGCATTTCCTATAAAGAAAAGCATTACCGCGGGTATAGCACCGAACTCTTTAAACCTAAATGAAACAACATGGCACATATGATTTACTTCTGAGAACTAAGCATTGCGTGCAGAGATTTAGCAGGTTTCTCCTTTCCTTCAGTTTTTGTGCTAACATTCGTATCTCTAAACCTAGCATTTCCTTTAAAGGAAAGCATTACCGCGGGTATAGCACCTAACTTTTTAAACCTAAATGAAACAACATGGCACATATGATTTACTTCTGAGAACTAAGCATTGTGTGCAGAGATTTTGTAGCTATCTCCTTTCCTTCAGTTTTTGTGCTAACATTCGTATCTCTAAAACTAGCATTTCATATATAGGAAAGCTTCACAGAGGTTATAGCACCTAACTCTTTAAACCTAAATGAAACAACATGGCACATATGATTTACTTCTGAGAACTAAGCATTGTGTGCAGAGATTTTGCAGCTATCTCCTTTACTTCAGTTTTTGTGCTAACAAACCTATATCTGAAACTACCATTTACACTATAGGATAGCATTACCGCGGGTATAGCACCGAACTCTTTAAACCTAAATGAAACAACATGGCACATATGATTTACTTCTGAGATCTAAACATTGTATGCAGAGATTTTGCAGCTATCTCCTTTCCTTTAGTTTTTGTGCTAACAAACCTATATCTGAAACTAGCATTTACACTATAGGATAGCATTACCGCGGGTATAGCACCGAACTCTTTAAGCCTAAATGAAACAACATGGCACATATGATTTACTTCTGAGAAATAAGCATTTTGCGCAGAGATTTTGCAACTACCTCCTTTCCTTCAGTTTTGTGCTAACATTCGTATCTCCAGAACTAGCATTTCCTACACAGGAAAGCATAACTGAGGGTATAGCACCTAACTCTTTAAACCTAAATGAAACAACATGGCACATATGATTTACTTCTGAGAACTAAGAATTGTGTGCAGAGATTTTGCAGCTATCTTCTTTCCTTCAGTTTTTGTGCTAACATTCCTATGTCTAAAACTTGCATTTACAGTATAGGAAAGCATTACCGCGGGTATTGCACTTATCAGTTTAAACCTAAATGAAACAACATGGCACATATGATTTACTTCTGAGAACTAAGCATTGTCTGCAGAGATTTTGCAGCTATCTCCTTTCCTTCAGTTTTTCTGCTAACATTCGTACCTCCAGAACTAGCATCCTATACAGGAAAGCATAACCGAGGGTATAGCACATAACTCTTTAAACCTAAATGAAACAACATGGCACATATGATTTACTTCTGAGAACTAAGCATTGTGTGCAGAGATTTTGCAGCTATCTCCTTTCCTTCAGTTTTTGTGCTAACATTCATATCTCCAGAACTAGCATTTCCTATACAGGAAAGCATAACCGAGGGTATAGGACCTAACACATAAACCTAAATAAAACAGCACAGCACATATGATTTACTTGTGAGAACTAAGCATTGTGTGCAGAGATTTTGCAGCTATCTCCTTTCCTTCAGTTTTTGTGCTAACATTCTTATCTCTAAAACTAGCATTTCCTATACAGGAAAGCATAACCGAGGGTATAGGACCTAACTCTTTAAACCTAAATGAAACAACATGGCACATATGATTTAATTCTGAGAACTACGCATTGTGTGCAGAGATTTTGCAGGTATCTCCTTTTCTTCAGTTTTTGTTCTAACATTCGTATCTATAAAACTAGCATTTCCTATATAGGAAAGAATAACCTAGGGTATAGCAGGTAACTCTTTAAACCTAAATGAAACAACATGGCACATATGATTTACTTCTGAGAACTAAGCATTGTGTGCAGAGATTTTGCAGCTATCTCCTTTACTTCAGGTTTGTGCTAACATTCGTATCTCCAGAACTAGCATTTCCTATACAGGAAAGCATAACCGAGGGTATAGCCCCTAACTCTTTAAACCTAAATTAAACAACATCGCACATATGATTTACTTTGGAGAACTAAGCATTGTGTGCAGAGATTTTGCAGCTATCCCCTTTCCTTCAGTTTTTGTGGTAAGAAACCTATATCTGAAACTAGCCTTTACACTATAGGATAGCATTACCGCGGGTATAGCACCGAACTCTTTAAACCTAAATGAAACAACATGGCACATATGATTTACTTCTGAGAACTAAGCATTGTGCGCAGAGATTTTGCAACTACTTCCTTTCCTTCAGTTTTTGTGCTAACATTCGTATCTCCAGAACTAGCATTTCCTATACAGGAAAGCATAACTGAGGGTATAGCACCTAACTCTTTAAACCTAAATGAAACAACATGGCACATATGATTTACTTCTGAGAACTAAGCATTGTGTGCAGAGATTTTGCAGCTATCCTCTTTACTTCAGTTTTTGTGCTAACATTCGTATCTCCAGAACTAGCATTTCCTATACAGGAAAGCATAATCGAGGGTATAGCACCTAACTCTTTAAACCTAAATTAAACAACATCGCACATATGATTTACTTTGGAGAACTAAGCATTGTGTGCAGAGATTTTGCAGCTATCCCCTTTCCTTCAGTTTTTGTGGTAAGAAACCTATATCTGAAACTATCATTTACACTATAGGATAGCATTACCGCGGGTATAGCACCGAACTCTTTAAACCTAAATGAAACAACATGGCACATATGATTTACTTCTGAGAACTAAGCATTGTGCGCAGAGATTTTACAACTACCTCCTTTCCTTCAGTTTTTGTGCTAACATTCGTATCTCCAGAACTAGCATTTCCTATACAGGAAAGCATAATTGAGGGTATAGCACCTAACTCTTTAAACCTAAATGAAACAACATGGCACATATGATTTACTTCTGAGAACTAAGAATTGTGTGCAGAGGTTTTGCAGCTATCTCCTTTCCTTCAGTTTTTGTGCTAACATTCCTATGTCTAAAACTTGCATTTACACTATAGGAAAGCATTACCGCGGGTATAGCACTTATCTGTTTAAACCTAAATGAAACAACATGGCACATATGATTTACTTCTGAGAACTAATCATTGTGTGCAGAGATTTTGCAGCTATCTCCTTTCCTTCAGTTTTTGTGCTAACATTCGTACCTCCAGAACTAGCATTTCCTATACAGGAAAGCATAACCGAGGGTATAGCACCTAACTCTTTAAACCTAAATTAAACAACATGACACATATGATTTACTTCTGAGAACTAAGCATTTTGTGCAGAGATTTTGCAGCTATCTCCTTTACTTCAGTTTTTGTGCTAACATTCGTATCTCCAGAACTAGCATTTCCTATACAGGAAAGCATAACCGAGGGTATAGCACCTAACTCTTTAAACCTAAATTAAACAACATCGCACATGTGATTTACTTCGGAGAACTAAGCATTGTGTGCAGAGATTTTGCAGCTATCTCCTTTCCTTCAGTTTTTGTGCTAACATTCGTATCTCTAAAACTAGCATTTCCTATAAAGGAAAGCATTACCGCGGGTATAGCACCTAACTCTTTAAACCTAAATGAAACAACATGGCACTTATGATTTACTTCTGAGATCTAAACATTGTGTGCAGACATTTTGCAGCTATCTCCTTTCTTTAGTTTTTGTGCTAAGAAACCTTTATCTGAAACTAGCATTTACACTATAGGATAGCATTACCGCGGGTATAGTACCGAACTCTTTAAACCTAAATGAAACAACATGGCACATATGATATACTTCTGAGAACTAAGCATTGTGTGCAGAGATTTTGCAGCTATCTCCTTTCCTTCAGTTTTTGTGCTATCATTCGTATCTCCAGAACTAGCATTTCCTGTAAAGGAAAGCATAACCGAGGGGATAGCACCTAACCCTTTAAACCTAAATGAAACAGCATGGCACATATGATTTACTTCCTAGAAGTAAGCATTGTATGCAGAGATTTGCAGCTATCTCCTTTCCTTCAGTTTTTGTGCTAACATTCATATGTCTAAAACTAGCATTTACTCTATAGGAAAGCATTACCGCGGGTATAGCACCTAACTCTTTAAACCTAAATCAAAAAACATTGCACATATGATTTACTTCTGAGAACTAAGCATTGTTTGTAGAGGTTTTGCAGCTACCTCCTTTCCTTCAGTTTTTGTGCTAACATTCGTGTCTATAAATCTAACATTTCCTATATAGGAAAGCTTAACCTAGGGTATAGCACCTAACTCTTTAAACGTAAATGAAACAACATGGCACATATGATTTACTTCTGAGAACTAAGCATTGTGTGCAGAGATTTTGCAGCTATCTCCTTTCCTTCAGTTTTTTGCTAACATTCGTATCTCTAAAACTAGCATTTCATATATAGGAAAGCAACACAGAGGTTATAGCACCTAACTCTTTAAACCTAAATGAAACAACATGGCACATATGATTTACTTCGGAGAACTAAGCATTGTGTGCAGAGATTTTTCAGCTATCTCCTTTCCTTCAGTTTTTGTGCTAACATTCCTATGTCTAAAACTTACATTTACACTATAGGAAAGCATTACCGCGGGTATAGCACTTATCTGTTTAAACCTAAATGAAACAACATGGCACATATGATTTACTTCAGAGAACTAAGCATTGTGTGCAGAGATTTTGCAGCTATCTCCTTTCCTTCAGTTTTTGTGGTAACATTCATATCTCCAGAACTAGCATTTCCTATGCAGGAAAGCATAACCGAGGGTATAGGACCTAACTCTTAAACCTAAATAAAACAGCACAGCACATATGATTTACTTCTGAGAACTACGCATTGTGTGCAGAGATTTTGCAGCTATCTCCTTTCCTTCAGTTTTTGTGCTAACATTCCTATCTTAAAACTAGCATTTCCTATAAAGGAAAGCATAACCGAGGGTATAGCACCTAACTCTTTAAACCTAAATCAAACAACATTGCACATATGATTTACTTCTGAGAACTAAGCATTGTGTGTAGAGATTTTGCAGCTATCTCCTTTCCTTCAGTTTTTGTGCTAACATTCGTATCTATAAAACTAGCATTTCCTATATAGGAAAGCATAACCTAGGGTATAGCACCTAACTCTTTAAACCTAAATGAAACAACATGGCACATATGATTTACTTCTGAGAACTAAGCATTGTGTGCAGAGATTTTGCAGCTATCTCCTTTCCTTCAGTTTTTGTGCTAACATTCGTATCTCTAAAACTAGCATTTCATATATAGGAAAGCTTCACAGAGGTTATAGCACCTAACTCTTTAAACCTAAATGAAACAACATGGCACATATGATTTACATCTGAGAACTAAGCATTGTGCGCAGAGATTTTGCAACTACCTCCTTTCCTTCAGTTTTTGTGCTAACATTCGTATCTCCAGAACTAGCATTTCCTATACAGGAAAGCATAACTGAGGGTATAGCACCTAACTCTTTAAACCTAAATGAAACAACATGGCACATATGATTTATTTCTGAGAACTCAGAATTGTGTGCAGAGGTTTTGCAGCTATCTCCTTTCCTTCAGTTTTTGTGCTAACATTCCTATGTCTAAAACTTGCATTTACACTATAGGAAAGCATTACCGCGGGTATAGCACTTATCTGTTTAAACCTAAATGAAACAATATGGCACATATGATTTACATCTGAGAACTAAGCATTGTGCGCAGAGATTTTGCAACTACCTCCTTTCCTTCAGTTTTTGTGCTAACATTCGTATCTCTAAAACTAGCATTTACACTATAGGAAAGCATTACCGCGGGTATAGAACCTAACTCTTTGAACCTAAATCAAACAACATTGCACATATGATTTACTTCTGAGAACCCAACATTGTGTGCAGAGATTTTGCAGGTATCTCCTTTCCTTCAGTTTTTGTGCTAACATTCGTATCTCCAGAACTAGCATTTCCTATACAGGAAAGCATAACCGAGGGTATAGCACCTAACTCTTTAAACCTAAATTAAACAACATCGCACATGTGATTTACTTCGGAGAACTAAGCATTGTGTGCAGAGATTTTGCAGCTATCTCCTTTCCTTCAGTTTTTGTGCTAACATTCGTATCTCTAAAACTAGCATTTCCTATAAAGGAAAGCATTACCGCGGGTATAGCACCTAACTCTTTAAACCTAAATGAAACAACATGGCACATATGATTTACTTCTGAGATCTAAACATTGTGTGCAGACATTTTGCAGCTATCTCCTTTCTTTACTTTTTGTGCTAAGAAACCTTTATCTGAAACTAGCATTTACACTATAGGATAGCATTACCGCGGGTATAGTACCGAACTCTTTAAACCTAAATGAAACAACATGGCACATATGATATACTTCTGAGAACTAAGCATTGTGTGCAGAGATTTTGCAGCTATCTCCTTTCCTTCAGTTTTTGTGCTATCATTCGTATCTCCAGAACTAGCATTTCCTGTAAAGGAAAGCATAACCGAGGGGATAGCACCTAACCCTTTAAACCTAAATGAAACAGCATGGCACATATGATTTACTTCCTAGAAGTAAGCATTGTATGCAGAGATTTGCAGCTATCTCCTTTCCTTCAGTTTTTGTGCTAACATTCATATGTCTAAAACTAGCATTTACTCTATAGGAAAGCATTACCGCGGGTATAGCACCTAACTCTTTAAACCTAAATCAAAAAACATTGCACATATGATTTACTTCTGAGAACTAAGCATTGTTTGTAGAGGTTTTGCAGCTACCTCCTTTCCTTCAGTTTTTGTGCTAACATTCGTGTCTATAAATCTAACATTTCCTATATAGGAAAGCTTAACCTAGGGTATAGCACCTAACTCTTTAAACGTAAATGAAACAACATGGCACATATGATTTACTTCTGAGAACTAAGCATTGTGTGCAGAGATTTTGCAGCTATCTCCTTTCCTTCAGTTTTTTGCTAACATTCGTATCTCTAAAACTAGCATTTCATATATAGGAAAGCAACACAGAGGTTATAGCACCTAACTCTTTAAACCTAAATGAAACAACATGGCACATATGATTTACTTCGGAGAACTAAGCATTGTGTGCAGAGATTTTTCAGCTATCTCCTTTCCTTCAGTTTTTGTGCTAACATTCCTATGTCTAAAACTTACATTTACACTATAGGAAAGCATTACCGCGGGTATAGCACTTATCTGTTTAAACCTAAATGAAACAACATGGCACATATGATTTACTTCAGAGAACTAAGCATTGTGTGCAGAGATTTTGCAGCTATCTCCTTTCCTTCAGTTTTTGTGGTAACATTCATATCTCCAGAACTAGCATTTCCTATGCAGGAAAGCATAACCGAGGGTATAGGACCTAACTCTTAAACCTAAATAAAACAGCACAGCACATATGATTTACTTCTGAGAACTACGCATTGTGTGCAGAGATTTTGCAGCTATCTCCTTTCCTTCAGTTTTTGTGCTAACATTCCTATCTTAAAACTAGCATTTCCTATAAAGGAAAGCATAACCGAGGGTATAGCACCTAACTCTTTAAACCTAAATCAAACAACATTGCACATATGATTTACTTCTGAGAACTAAGCATTGTGTGTAGAGATTTTGCAGCTATCTCCTTTCCTTCAGTTTTTGTGCTAACATTCGTATCTATAAAACTAGCATTTCCTATATAGGAAAGCATAACCTAGGGTATAGCACCTAACTCTTTAAACCTAAATGAAACAACATGGCACATATGATTTACTTCTGAGAACTAAGCATTGTGTGCAGAGATTTTGCAGCTATCTCCTTTCCTTCAGTTTTTGTGCTAACATTCGTATCTCTAAAACTAGCATTTCATATATAGGAAAGCTTCACAGAGGTTATAGCACCTAACTCTTTAAACCTAAATGAAACAACATGGCACATATGATTTACATCTGAGAACTAAGCATTGTGCGCAGAGATTTTGCAACTACCTCCTTTCCTTCAGTTTTTGTGCTAACATTCGTATCTCCAGAACTAGCATTTCCTATACAGGAAAGCATAACTGAGGGTATAGCACCTAACTCTTTAAACCTAAATGAAACAACATGGCACATATGATTTATTTCTGAGAACTCAGAATTGTGTGCAGAGGTTTTGCAGCTATCTCCTTTCCTTCAGTTTTTGTGCTAACATTCCTATGTCTAAAACTTGCATTTACACTATAGGAAAGCATTACCGCGGGTATAGCACTTATCTGTTTAAACCTAAATGAAACAATATGGCACATATGATTTACATCTGAGAACTAAGCATTGTGCGCAGAGATTTTGCAACTACCTCCTTTCCTTCAGTTTTTGTGCTAACATTCGTATCTCTAAAACTAGCATTTACACTATAGGAAAGCATTACCGCGGGTATAGAACCTAACTCTTTGAACCTAAATCAAACAACATTGCACATATGATTTACTTCTGAGAACCCAACATTGTGTGCAGAGATTTTGCAGGTATCTCCTTTCCTTCAGTTTTTGTGCTAACATTCGTAGCTCCGGAACTAGCATTTCCTATACAGGAAAGCATAACCGAGGGTATAGCACCTAACTCTTAAACTTAATGAAACAACATGGCACATATGATTTACTTCTGAGAACTAAGCATTGTGTGCAGAGGTTTTGCAGCTATCTCCTTTCCTTCAGGTTTTGTGCTAACATTCGTATCTCTAAAACTAGCATTTCCTATAAAGGAAAGCATTACCGCGGTTATAGCACCTAACTCTTTAAACCTAAATGAAACAACATGGCACATATGATTTACTTCTGAGATCTAAACATTGTGTGCAGAGATTGCAGCTATCTCCTTTCCTTTAGTTTTTGTGCTATCAAACCTATATCTGAAACTAGCATTTACACTATAGGATAGCATTACCGCGGGTATAGCACCGAACTCTTTAAACCTAAATGAAACAACATGGCACATATGATTTACTTCTGAGGTCTAAACATTGTGTGCAGAGATTTTGCAGCTATCTCCTTTCCCTTAGTTTTTGTGCTAACAAACCTATATCTGAAACTAGCATTTACACTATAGGATAGCATTACCGCGGGTATAGCACCGAACTCTTTAAACCTAAATGAAACAACATGGCACATATGATTTACTTCTCAGAACTAAGAATTGTGTGTAGAGATTTTGCAGCTTTCTCCTTTCCTTCAGTTTTTGTGCTAACATTCCTATGTCTAAAACTTGCATTTACACTATAGGAAAGCATTACCGCGGGTATAGCACTTATCTGTTTAAACCTAAATGAAACAACATGGCACATATGATTTACTTCTGAGAAGTAAGCATTGTCTGCAGAGATTTTGCAGCTATCTCCTTTCCTTCAGTTTTTGTGCTAACATTCGTACCTCCAGAACTAGCATCCTATACAGGAAAGCATAACCGAGGGTATAGCACATAACTCTTTAAACCTAAATGAAACAACATGGCACATATGATTTACTTCTGAGAACTAAGCATTGTGTGCAGAGATTTTGCAGCTATCTCCTTTCCTTCAGTTTTTGTGCTAACATTCGTATCTCCAGAACTAGCATTTCCTATACAGGAAAGCATAACTGTGGGTATAGCACCTAACTCTTTAAAGCTAAATGAAACAACATGGCACATATGATTTACTTCTGAGAACTAAGAATTGTGTACAGAGATTTTGCAGCTATCTCCTTTCCTTCAGTTTTTATGCTAACATTCCTATGTCTAAATCTTGCATTTACACTATAGGAAAGCATTACCGCGGGTATAGCACTTATCTGTTTAAACCTAAATGAAACAACATGGCACATATGATTTATTTCTGAGAACTAAGCATTGTCTGCAGAGATTTTGCAGCTATCTCCTTTCCTTCAGTTTTTGTGCTAACATTCGTATCTCTTGAACTAGCATTTCCTATACAGGAAAGTATAACCAAGGGTATAGGACCTAACTCTTAAACCTAAATAAACCAGCTCAGCACATATGATTTACTTCTGAGAACTAAGCATTGTGTGCAGAGATTTTGCAGCTATCTCCTTTCCTTCAGATTTGTGCTAACATTCTTATCTCTAAAACTAGCATTTCCTATAAAGGAAAGCATAACCGAGGGTATAGCATCTAACTCTTTAAACCTAAATGAAACAACACGGCACATATGATTTACATCTGAGAACTACGCATTGTGTGCAGAGATTTTGCAGCTATCTCCTTTCCTTCACTTTTTGTGCTAACATTCATATGTCTAAAACTAGCATTTACACTATAGGAAAGCATTACCGCGGGTATAGCACCTAACTCTTTAAACCTAAATTAAACAACATTGCACATATGATTTACTTCTTAGAACTACGCATTGTGTGCAGAGATTTTGCAGCTATCTCCTTTCCTTCAGTTTCTGTGCTAACATTCCTGTGTATAAAAGAAGCATTTATAATATAGGAAAGCATTACCGACGGTATAGCGCCTAACTCTTTAAACCTAAATAAAACAACAAGGCACATATGATTTACTTCTGAGAACTAAGCATTGTGTGCAGAGATTTTGCAGCTATCTCCTTTCCTTCAATTTTTGTGCTAACATTCGTATCTCCAGAACTAGCATTTCCTATACAGGAAAGCATAACTGAGGGTATCGCACCTAAATCTTTAAACCTAAATGAAAGAACATGACATATATGATTTACCTCTGAGAATTAAGCATTGTGTGCAGAGATTTTGCAGCTATCTCCTTTCCTTCATTTTCTGTGCTAACATTCCTACATCTGAAACTAGCATTTACCCTATACGATAGCATAACCGAGGGTATAGCACCTAACTCTTTAAACCTAACTGAAACAACGTGGCACATATGATTTACTTCTGAGAACTAAGCATTGTGTGCAGAGATTTTGCAGCTATCTCCTTTCCTTCAGTTTTTGTGCTAACATTCATATGTCTAAAACTTGCATTTACACTATAGGAAAGCATTACCGCGGGTATAGCACCTAACTCTTTAAACCTAAATGAAACAACATTGCACATATGATTTAAATCTCAGAACTAAGCATTGTGCGCAGAGATTTTGCTACTACCTCATTTCCTTCAGTTTTTGTGCTAACATTCGTATCTCCAGAACTAGCATTTCCTATACAGGAAAGCATAACTGAGGGTATAGCACCTAACTCTTTAAACCTAAATGAAACAACATGGCACATATGATTTACTTCTGAGAACTAAGCATTGCGTGCAGAGATTTTGCAGCTATCTCCTTTCCTTCAGTTTTTGTGCTAACATTCCTATGTCTAAAACTTGCATTTACACTATAGGAAAACATTACCGCGGGTATAGCACTCATTGGTTTAAACCTAAATGAAACAACATGGCACATATGATTTACTTCTGAGAACTAAGCATTGTGTACAGAGATTTTGCAGCTATCTCCTTTCCTTCAGTTTTTGTGCTAACATTCGTACCTCCAGAACGAGCATTTCCTATACAGGAAAGCATAACCGAGGGTATACCACATAACTCTTTAAACCTAAATGAAACAACATGGCACATATGATTTCCTTCTGAGAACTAAGCATTGTGTGCAGAGATTTTGCAGCTATCTCCTTTCCTTCAGTTTTTGTGCTAACATACGTATCTCTTGAACTAGCATTTCCTATACAGGAAAGCATAACCGAGGGTATAGGACCTAACACTTAAACCTAAATAAACCAGCTCAGCACATAAGATTTACTTCTGAGAACTAAGCATTGTGTGCAGAGATTTTGCAGCTATCTCCTTCCTTCAGATTTGTGCTAACATTCTTATCTCTAAAACTAGCATTTCCTATAAAGGAAAGCATAACCGAGGGTATAGCATCTAACTCTTTAAACCTAAATGAAACAACACGGCACATATGATTTACTTCTGAGAACTAAGCATTGTGCGCAGAGATTTTGCAACTACCTCCTTTCCTTCAGTTTTTGTGCTAACATTCGTATCTCCAGAACTAGCATTTCGTATACAGGAAAGCATAACTGAGGGTATAGCACCTAACTCTTTAAACCTAAATGAAACAACATGGCATATATGATTTACTTCTGAGAGCTAAGCATTGTGAGCAGAGATTTTGCAGCTATCTCCTTTCCTTCAGTTTTTGTGCTAACATTCCTATGTCTAAAACTTGCATTTACACTATAGGAAAGCATTACCGCGGGTATAGCACTCATCTGTTTAAACCTAAATGAAACAACATGGCACATATGATTTACTTCTGAGAACTAAGCATTGTGTGCAGAGATTTTGCAGCTATCTCCTTTCCTTCAGTTTTTGTGCTAATATTCGTACCTCCAGAACTAGAATTTCCTATACAGGAAAGCATAACCGAGGGTATAGCACATAACTCTTTAAACCTAAATGAAACAACATGGCACATATGATTTTCTTCTGAGAACTAAGCTTTGTGTGCAGAGATTTTGCAGCTATCTCCTTTCCTTCAGTTTTTGTGCTAACATTCATATCTCCAGAACTAGCATTTCCTATACAGGAAAGCATAACCGAGGGTATAGGACCTAACTCTTAAACCTAAATAAACCAGCTCAGCACATATGATTTACTTCTGAGAACTAAGCATTCTGTACAGAGATTTTGCAGCTATCTCCTTTCCTTAAGTTTTTGTGCTAACATTCTTATCTCTAAAACTAGCATTTCCTATAAAGGAAAGCATAACCGAGGGTATAGCACCTAACTCTTTAAACCTAAATGAAACAACATGGCACATATGATTTACTTCTGAGAACTACGCATTGTGTGCAGAAATTTTGCAGCTATCTCCTTTCCTTCAGTTTTTGTGCTAACATTCATATGTCTAAAACTAGAATTTACACTATAGGAAAGCATTACCGCGGGTATAGCACCTAACTCATTAAACCTAAATCAAACAACATTGCACATATGATTTACTTCTGAGAACTAAGCATTGTGTGCAGAGATTTTGCAGCTATCTCCTTTCCTTCAGTTTTTGTGCTAACATTCGTATCTCTAAACCTAGCGTTTCCTATATAGGAAAGCATAACCTATGGTATAGCACCTAACTCTTTAAACCTAAATGAAACAACATGGCACATATGATTTATTTCTGAGAAATAAGCATTGTGTGCAGAGATTTTGCAGCTATCTCCTTTCCTTCATTTTCTGTGCTAACATTTGTATCTCTAAAAGTAGCATTTCCTATATAGGAAAGCATAACCGTGGGTATAGCACCTAACTCTTTAAACCTAAAAAACAACATGGCACATATGATTTACTTCTGAGAACTACGCATTGTGTGCAGAGATTTTGCAGCTATCTCCTTTCCTTCAGTTTTTGTGCTAACATTCCTATGTCTAAAACTAGCATTTACACTATAGGAAAGCATTACCGCGGGTATAGCACCTAACTCTTTAAACATAAATGAAACAACATGGCACATATCATTTACTTCTGAGAAGTAAGCACTGTGTGCAGAGATTTTGCAGCTGTCTGCTTTCCTTCAGTTTTTGTGCTAACATTCGTATCTCTAAAACTAGCATTTCCTACATAGGAAAGCATAACCGAGGGTAGAGCACCTAACTCTTAAACCTAAATAAAACAACATGGCATATATGATTTACTTCTGAGAACTACGCATTGTGTGCAGAGATTTTGCAGCTATCTCCTTTCCTTCAGTTTTTGTGCTAACATTCCTATGTCTAAAACTAGCATTTACACTATAGGAAAGCATTACCGCGGGTATAGCACCTAACTCTTTAAACATAAATGAAACAACATGGCACATATCATTTACTTCTGAGAAGTAAGCACTGTGTGCAGAGATTTTGCAGCTGTCTCCTTTCCTTCAGTTTTTGTGCTAACATTCGTATCTCTAAAACTAGCATTTCCTACATAGGAAAGCATAACCGAGGGTAGAGCACCTAACTCTTAAACCTAAATAAAACAACATGGCATATAGGAATTCCTTCTGAGAACTAAGCATTGTGTGCAGAGATTTGCAGCTATCTCCTTTCCTTCAGTTTTTGTGCTAACATTCCTATGTCTCAAACTTGCATTTACACTTTAGGAAAGCATTACCGCACGTATAGCACCTAACTGTTTAAACCTAAATGAAACAACATGGCACATATGATTTACTTCTCAGAACTAAGCATTGTGTGCAGAGATTTTACAGCTATCTCCTTTCCTTCAGTTTTTGTGCTAACATTCGTGTCTATAAAACTAGCATTTCGTATATAGGAAAGCATAAACTAGGGGATAGCACCTAACTCTTTAAACCTAAATGAAACAACATGGCACATATGATTTACTTCTGAGAACTAAGCATTGTGTGCAGAGATTTTGCAGCTATCTCCTTTCCTTCAGTTTTTGTGCTAACATTCGTATCTCTAAAACTAGCATTTCATATATAGGAAAGCTTCACAGAGGTTATAGCACCTAACTCTTTAAACCTAAATGAAACAACATGGCACATATGATTTACTTCTGAGAACTAAGCATTGTGTGCAGAGATTTTGCAGCTATCTCCTTTCCTTCAGTTTTTGTGCTAACATTCGTATCTCCAGAACTAGCATTTCCTATACAGGAAAGCATAACCGAGGGTATAGCACCTAACTCTTTAAACCTAAATGAAACAACATGGCACATATGATTTACTTCTGAGAACTACGCATTGTGTGCAGAGATTTTGCAGCTATCTCCTTTCCTTCAGTTTTTGTGCTAACATTCGTATCTCTAAAACTAGCATTTCCTATAAAGAAAAGCATTACCGCGGTTATAGCACCTAACTCTTTAAACCTAAATGAAACAACATGGCACATATGATTTACTTCTGAGATCTAAACATTGTGTGCAGAGATTTTGCAGCTATCTCCTTTCCTTTAGTTTTTGTGCTAACAAACCTATATCTGAAACTAGCATTTACACTATAGGATAGCATTAGCGCGGGTATAGCACCGAACTATTTAAACCTAAATGAAACAACATGGCACATATGATTTACTTCTGAGAACTAAGCATTGTGTGCAGAGATTTTGCAGCTATCTCCTTTCCTTCAGTTTTTGTGCTAACATTCCTATGTCTAAAACTTGCATTTACACTATAGGAAAGAATTACCGCGGGTATAGCACTTATCTGTTTAAACATAAATGAAAGAACATGGCACACATAATTTAATTCTGAGAACTAAGCATTGTGTGCAGAGATTTTGCAGCTATCTCCTTTCCTTCATTTTTTGTGCTAACATTCGTATCTCTAAAACTAGCATTTCCTATATAGGAAAGCATAACCTAGGGTATAGCACCAAACTCTTTAAACCTAAATGAAACAACATGGCACATATGATTTACTTCTCAGATCTAAACATTGTGTGCAGAGATTTTGCAGCTATCTCCTTTCCTTTAGTTTTTGTGCTAACAAACCTATATCTGAAACTAGCATTTACACTATAGGATAGCATTACCGCGGCTATAGCACCGTACTCTTTAAACCTAAATGAAACAACATGGCACATATGATTTACTTCTGAGAACTAAGCATTGTGCGCAGAGATTTTGCAACTACCTCCTTTCCTTCAGTTTTTGTGCTAACATTCGTATCTCCAGAACTAGCATTTCCTACACAGGAAAGCATAACTGAGGGTATAGCACCTAACTCTTTAAACCTAAATGAAACAACATGGCACATATGAATTACTTCTGAGAACTAAGAATTGTGTGCAGAGATTTTGCAGCTATCTCCTTTCCTTCAGTTTTTGTGCTAACATTCCTATGTCTAAAACTTGCATTTACACTATAGGAAAGCTTTACCGCGGGTATAGCACTTATCTGTTTAAACCTAAATGAAACAACATGTCACATATGATTTACTTCTGAGAACTAAGTATTGTCTGCAGAGATTTTGCAGCTATCTCCTTTCCTTCAGTTTTTGTGCTAACATTCGTACCTCCAGAACTAGCATCCTATACAGGAAAGCATAACCGAGTGTATAGCACATAACTCTTTAATCCTAAATGAAGCAACATGGCACATATGATTTACTTCTGAGAACTAAGCATTGTGTGCAGAGATTTTGCAGCTATCTCCTTTCCTTCAGTTTTTGTGCTAACATTCGTATCTCCAGAACAAGCAATTCCTATACAGGAAAGCATAAACGAGGGTATAGGACCTAACTCTTAAACCTAAATAAAACAGCACAGCACATATGATTTACTTCTGAGAACTAAGTATTGTGTGCAGAGATTTTGCAGCTATCTCCTTTCCTTCAGTTTTTGTGCTAACATTCTTATCTCTAAAACTAGCATTTCCTATAAAGGAAAGCATAAACGAGGGTATAGCACCTAACTCTTTAAACCTAAATGAAACAACATGGCACATATGATTTACTTCTGAGAACTACGCATTGTGTGCAGAGATTTTGCAGCTATCTCCTTTTCTTCAGTTTTTGTGCTAACTTTCATACGTCTAAAAATAGCATTTACACTATATGAAAGCATTACCGCGGATATAGCACCTAACTCTTTAAACCTAAATCAAACAACATTGCACATATGATTTTCTTCTGAGAACTAAGCATTGTGTGTAGAGATTTTGCAGCTATCTCCTTTCCTTCATTTTTTGTGCTAACATTGGTATCTATAAAACTAGCATTTCCTATATAGGAAAGCATATCCTACGATATACCACCTAACTCTTTAAACCTAAATGAAACAACATGGCCCATATGATTTACTTCTGAGAACTAAGCATTGTGTGCAGAGATTTTGCAGCTATCTCCTTTTATTCAGTTTTTGTGCTAACATTCGTATCTCCAGAACTAGCATTTCCTATACAGGAAAGCATAACCGAGGGTATAGCACCTAACTCTTTAAACCTAAATGAAACAACATCGCACATATGATTTACTTCGGAGAACTAAGCATTGTGCGCAGAGATTTTGCAACTACCTCCTTTCCTTCAGTTTTTGTGCTAACATTCGTATCTCCAGAACTAGAATTTCCTACACAGGAAAGCATAACCGAGGGTATAGCACCTAACTCTTTAAACCTAAATGAAACAACATCGCACATATGATTTACTTCGGAGAACTAAGCATTGTGCGCAGAGATTTTGCAACTACCTCCTTTCCTTCAGTTTTTGTGCTAACATTCGTATCTCCAGAACTAGCATTTCCTACACAGGAAAGCATAACTGAGGGTATAGCACCTAACTCTTTAAACCTAAATGAAACAACATGGCACATATGATTTACTTCTGAGAACTAAGAATTGTGTGCAGACATTTTGCAGCTATCTCCTTTCCTTCAGTTTTTGTGCTAAGATTCCTATCTCTAAATGTAGGATTTCCTATATAAGAAAGCATAACCTAGGGTATAGCACCTAACTCTTTAAACCTAAATGAAACAACATGGCACATATGATTTACTTCTGAGAACTAAGCATTGTCTGCAGAGATTTTGCAGCTATCTTCTTTCCTTCAGTTTTTGTGCTAACATTCGTACCTCCAGAACTAGCATCCTATACAGGAAAGCATAACCGAGGGTATAGCACATAACTCTTTAAACATAAATGAAACAACATGGCACGTATGATTTACCTCTGAGAACTAAGCATTGTGTGCAGATATTTTGCAGCTATCTCCTTTCCTTCAGTTTTTGTGCTAACATTCGTATCTCCAGAACTAGCATTTCCTATACAGGAAAGCATAACCGAGGGTATAGGACCTAACTCTTAAACCTAAATAAAACAGCACAGCACATATGATTTACTTCTGAGAACTACGCATTGTGTGCAGAGATTTTGCAGCTATCTCCTTTCCTTCAGTTTTTGTGCTAACATTCTTATCTCTAAAACTAGCTTTTCCTATAAAGGAAAGCATAACCGAGGGTATAGCACCTAACTCTTTAAACCTAAATGAAACAACATGGCACATATGATTTACTTCTGAGAACTACGCATTGTGTGCAGAGATTTTGCAGCTATCTCCTTTTCTTCAGTTTTTGTGCTAACATTCGTATCTCTAAAACTAGCATTTCATATATAGGAAAGCTTCACAGAGGTTATAGCACCTAACTCTTTAAACCTAAATGAAACAACATGGCACATATGATTTACTTCTGAGAACTAAGCATTGTGTGCAGAGATTTTGCAGCTATCTCCTTTACTTCAGTTTTTGTGCTAACATTAGTATCTCCAGAACTAGCATTTCCTATACAGGAAAGCATAACCGCGGGTATAGCACCTAACTCTTTAAACCTACTTTAAACAACATCGCACATATGATTTACTTCGGAGAACTAAGCATTGTGTGCAGAGATTTTGCAGCTATCTCCTTTCCTTCAGTTTTTGTGCTAACATTCGTATCTCTAAAACTAGCATTTCCTATAAAGTAAAGCATTACCGCGGTTATAGCACCTAACTCTTTAAACCTAAATGAAACAACATGGCACATATGATTTACTTCTGAGATCTAAACATAGTGTGCAGACAGTTTGCAGCTATCTCCTTTCCTTTAGTTTTTGTGTTAACAAACCTATATCTGAAACTTGCATTTACACTATAGGATAGCATTACCGCGGGTATAGCACCGAACTCTTTAAACCTAAATGAAACAACATGGCACATATGATTTACTTCTGAGAACTAAGCATTGTGCGCAGAGATTTTGCAACTACCTCCTTTCCTTCAGTTTTTGTGCTAACATTCGTATCTCCAGAACTAGCATTTCCTATACAGGAAAGCATAACTGAGGGTATAGCACCTAACTCTTTAAACCTAAATGAAACAACATGGCACATATGATTTACTTCTGAGAACTAAGAATTGTGTACAGAGATTTTGCAGCTATCTCCTTTCCTTCAGTTTTTATGCTAACATTCCTATGTCTAAAACTTGCATTTACAGTATAGGAAAGCATTACCGCGGGTATAGCACTTATCTGTTTAAACCTAAATGAAACAACATGGCACATATGATTTACTTCTGAGAACTAAGCATTGTCTGCAGAGATTTTGCAGCTATCTCCTTTCTTTCAGTTTTTGTGCAAACATTCGTACCTCCAGAACTAGCATTTCCTATACAGGAAAGCATAACCGAGGGTATAGCACATAACTCTTTAAACCTAAATGAAACAACATGGCACATATGATTTACTTCTGAGAACTAAGCATTGTGTGCAGAGATTTTACAGCTATCTCCTTTCCTTCAGTTTTTGTGCTAACATTCTTATCTCTAAAACTAGCATTTCCGATAAAGGAAAGCATAACCGAGGGTATAGCACCTAACTCTTTAAACCTAAATGATACAACATGGCACATATGATTTACTTCTGTGAACTACGCATTGTGTGCAGAGATTTTGCAGCTATCTCCTTTCCTTCAGTTTTTGTGCTAACATTCATATGTCTAAAACTAGCATTTACACTATAGGAAAGCATTACCGCGGGTATAGCACCCAACTCTTTAAACCTAAATCAAACAACATTGCACATATGATTTACTTCTGAGAACTAAGCATTGTGTGTAGAGATTTTGCAGCTATCTCCTTTCCTTCAGTTTTTGTGCTAACATTCGTATCTATAAAACTAGCATTTCCTATATAGGAAAGCATAACCTAGGGTATAGCACGTAACTCTTTAAACCTAAATGAAACAACATGGCACATATGATTTACTTCTGAGAACTAAGCATTGTGTGCAGAGATTTTGCAGCTGTCTCCTTTCCTTCAGTTTTTGTGCTAACATTCGTATCTCTAAAACTAGCATTTCATATATAGGAAAGCTTGACAGAGGTTATAGCACCTAACTCTTTAAACCTAAATGAAACAACATGGCACATATGATTTACTTCTGAGAACTAAGCATTGTGTGTAGAGATTTTGCAGCTATCTCCTTTACTTCATTTTTTGTGCTAACATTCGTATCTCTAAAACTAGCATTTCCTATAAAGGAAAGCATTACCGCGGGTATAGCACCTAACTCTTTAAACCTAAATGAAACAACATGGCACTTATGATTTACTTCTGAGATCTAAACATTGTGTGCAGAGATATTGCAGCTATCTCCTTTCCTTTAGTTTTTGTGCTAACAAACCTATATCTGAAACTAGCATTTACACTATAGGATAGCATTACCGCGGGTATAGCACCGAACTCTTTAAACCTAAATGAAACAACATGGCACATATGATTTACTTCTGAGAACTAAGCATTGTGCGCAGAGATTTTGCAACTACCTCCTTTCCTTCAGTTTTTGTGCTAACATTCGTATCTCCAGAACTAGCATTTCCTACACAGGAAAGAATAACTGAGGGTATAGCACCTAACTCTTTAAACCTAAATGAAATAACATGGCACATATGATTTACTTCTGAGAACTAAGAATTGTGTGCAGAGGTTTTGCAGCTATCTCCTTTCCTTCAGTTTTTGTGCTAACATTCCTAAGTCTAAAACTTGCATTTACACTATAGGAAAGCATTACCGCGGGTATAGCACTTATCTGTTTAAACCTAAATGAAACAACATGGCACATATGATTTACTTCTGAGAACTAAGCATTGTGTGCAGAGATTTTGCAGCTATCTCCTTTCCTTCAGTTTTTGTGGTAACATTCGTGCCTCCAGAACTAGCATTTCCTATACAGGAAAGCATAACCGAGGGTATAGCACATAACTCTTTAAACCTAAATGAAACAACATGGCACATATGATTTACTTCTGAGAACTAAGCATTGTGTGCAGAGATTTTACAGCTATCTCCTTTCCTTCAGTTTTTGTGCTAACATTCGTATCTCCAGAACTACCATTTCCTATGCAGGAAAGCATAACCGAGGGTATAGGACCTAACTCTTAAACCTATATAAAACAGCACAGCACATATGATTTACTTCTGAGAACTAAGCATTGTGTGCAGAGATTTTGTAGCTATCTCCTTTCCTTCAGTTTTTGTGCTAACATTCTTATCTCTAAAACTAGCATTTCCTATAAAGGAAAGCATAACCGAGGGTATAGCACCTAACTCTTTAAACCTAAATGAAACAACATGGCACATATGATTTACTTCTGTGAACTACGCATTGTGTGCAGAGATTTTGCAGCTATCTCCTTTCCTTCAGTTTTTGTGCTAACATTCATATGTCTAAAACTAGCATTTACACTATAGGAAAGCATTACCGCGGGTATAGCACCTAACTCTTTAAACCTAAATCAAACAACATTGCACATATGATTTACTTCTGAGAACTAAGCATTGTGTGTAGAGATTTTGCAGCTATCACCTTTCCTTCAGTTTTTGTGCTGACATTCGTATCTATAAAACTAGCATTTGCTGTATAGGAAAGCATAACCTAGGGTATAGCACCTAACTCTTTAAACCTAAATGAAACAACATGGCACATATGATTTACTTCTGAGAACTAAGCATTGTGTGCAGAGATTTTGCAGCTATTTCCTGTCCTTCAGTTTTTGTGCTAACTTTCGTATCCCTAAAACTAGCATTTCATATATAGGAAAGCTTCACAGAGGTTATAGCACCTAACTCTTTAAACCTAAATGAAACAACATGCCACATATGATTTACTTCTGAGAACTAAGCATTGTGTGCAGAGATTTTGCAGCTATCTCCTTTACTTCAGTTTTTGTGCTAACATTCGTATCTCCAGAACTAGCATTTCCTATACAGGAAAGCATAACCGAGGGTATAGCACCTAACTCTTTAAACCTAAATTAAACAACATCGCACATATGATTTACTTCGGAGAACTAAGCATTGTGTGCAGAGATTTTGCAGCTATCTCCTTTCCTTCAGTTTTTGTGCTAACATTCGTATCTCTAAAACTAGCATTTCCTATAAAGGAAAGCATTACCGCGGCTATAGCACCTAACTCTTTAAACCTAAATGAAACAACATGGCACATATGATTTACTTCTGAGATCTAAACATTGTGTGCAGAGATTTTGCAGCTATCTCCTTTCCTTTAGTTTTTGTGCTAACAAACCTATATCTGAAACTAGCATTTACACTATAGGATAGCATTACCGAGGGTATAGCACCGAACTCTTTAAACCTAAATGAAACAACATGGAACATATGATTTGCTTCTGAGAACTAAGCATTGTGTGCAGAGATTTTGCAGCTATCTCCTTTCCTTCAGTTTTTGTGCTAACATTCCTAAGTCTAAAACTTGCATTTACACTATAGGAAAGCATTACCGCGGGTATAGCACTTATCTGTTTAAACCTAAATAAAACAGCACAGCACATAAGATTTACTTCTGAGTACTAATCTTTGTGTGCAGAGATTTTGCAGCTATCTCCTTTCCTTCAGTTTTTGTGCTAACATTCTTAACTCTAAAACTAGCATTTCCTATAAAGGAAAGCATAACCGAGGGTATAGCACCTAACTCTTTAAACCTAAATGAAACAACATGGCACATATGATTTACTTCTGAAAACTACGCATTGTGTGCAGAGATTTTGCAGCTATCTCCTTTCCTTCAGTTTTTGTGCTAACATTCATATGTCTAAAACTAGCATTTACACTATAGGAAAGCATTACCGCGGGTTTAGCACCTAACTCTTTAAACCTAAATCCAACAACATTGTACATATGATTTACTTCTGAGAACTAAGCATTGTGTGTAGAGATTTTGCAGCTATCTCCTTTCCTTCAGTTTTTGTGCTAACATTCGTATCTCTAAAACTAGCATTTCCTATATAGGAAAGCTTCACAGAGGTTATAGCACCTAACTCTTTAAACCTAAATGAAACAACATGGCACATATGATTTACTTCTGAGAACTAAGCATTGTGTGCAGAGATTTTGCAGCTATCTCCTTTCCTTCAGTTTTTGTGCTAACATTCATATCTCCAGAACTAGCATTTCCTATACAGGAAAGCATAACCGAGGGTATAGCACCTAACTCTTTAAACCTAAATTAAACAACATCGCACATATGATTTACTTCGGAGAACTAAGCATTGTGTACAGAGATTTTGCAGCTATCTCCTTTCCTTCAGTTTTTGTGCTAACATTCGTATCTCCAGAACTAGCATTTCCTATACAGGAAAGCATTACCGCGGGTATAGCACCTAACTCTTTAAACCTAAATGAAACAACATGGCACATATGATTTACTTCTGAGATCTAAACATTGTGTGCAGAGATTTTGCAGCTATCTCCTTTCCTTTAGTTTTTGTGCTAAGAAACCTATATCTGAAACTAGCATTTACACTATAGGATAGCATTACCGCGGGTATAGCACCGAACTCTTTAAACCTAAATGAAACAACATGGCACATATGATTTACTTCTGAGAGCAAAGCATTGTGCGGAGAGATTTTGCAACTACCTCCTTTCCTTCAGTTTTTGTGCTAACATTCGTATCTCCAGAACTAGCATTTCCTATACAGGAAAGCATAACTGAGGGTATAGCACCTAACTCTTTAAACCTAAATGAAACAACATGGCACATATGATTTACTTCTGAGAACTAAGAATTGTGTGCAGAGGTTTTGCAGCTATCTCCTTTCCTTCAGTTTTTGTGCTAACATTCCTATGTCTAAAACTTGCATTTACACTATAGGAAAGCATTACCGCGGGTATAGCACTTATCTGTTTAAACCTAAATGAAACAACATGGCACATATGATTTACTTCCGAGAACTAATCATTGTGTGCAGAGATTTTGCAGCTATCTCCTTTCCTTCAGTTTTTGTGCTAACATTCGTATCTCCAGAACTAGCATTTCCTATACAGGAAAGCATAACCGAGGGTATAGCACCTAAATCTTTAAACCTAAATTAAACAACATCGCACATATGATTTACTTCGGAGAACTAAGCATTGTGTGCAGAGATTTTGCAGCTATCTCCTTTCCTTCAGTTTTTGTGCTAACATTCGTATCTCTAAAACTATCATTTCCTATAAAGGAAAGCATTACCGCGGGTATAGCACCTAACTCTTTAAACCTAAATGAAACAACATGGCACATATGATTTACTTCTGAGATCTAAACATTGTGTGCAGAGATTTTGCAGCTATCTCCTTTCCTTTAGTTTTTGTGCTAAGAAACCTATATCTGAAACTAGCATTTACACTATAGGATAGCATTACCGCGGGTATAGCACCGAACTCTTTAAACCTAAATGAAACAACATGGCACATATGATTTACTTCTGAGAACTAAGCATTGTGCGCAGAGATTTTGCAACTACCCCCTTTCCTTCAGTTTTTGTGCTAACATTCCCATCTCTAAAACTAACATTTACACTATAGGAAAGCATTACCACGGGTATAGCACCTAACTCTTTAAACCTAAATCAAACAACATTGCACATATGATTTATTTCTGAGAACTAAGCATTGTGTGCAGAGATTTTGCAGGTATCTCCTTTCCTTCAGTTTTTGTGCTAACATTCGTATCTCCGGAACTAGCATTTCCTATACTGGAAAGGATAACCGAGGGTATAGCACCTAACTCTTAAACTTAATGAAACAACATGGCACATATGATATAATTCTGAGAACTAAGCATTGCGTGCAGAGATTTTGCAGCTATCTCCTTTCCTTCAGTTTTTGTGCTATCATTCCTATGTCTAAAACTTGCATTTACACTATAGGAAAGCATTACCGCGGGTATAGCACTTATCTGTTTAAACATAAATGAAACAACATGGCACATATGATTTACTTCTGAGAACTAAGCATTGTGCGCAGAGATTTTGCAACTACCCCCTTTCCTTCAGTTTTTGTGCTAACATTCGCATCTCTAAAACTAGCATTTACACTGTAGGAAAGCATTACCACGGGTATAGCACCTAACTCTTTAAACCTAAATCAAACAACATTGCACATATGATTTACTTCTGAGAACTAAGCATTGTGTGCAGAGATTTTGCAGGTATCTCCTTTCCTTCAGTTTTTGTGCTAACATTCGTATCTCCGGAACTAGCATTTCCTATACAGGAAAGGATAACCGAGGGTATAGCACCTAACTCTTAAACTTAATGAAACAACATGGCACATATGATATACTTCTGAGAACTAAGCATTGCGTGCAGAGATTTTGCAGCTATCTCCTTTCCTTCAGTTTTTGTGCTATCATTCCTATGTCTAAAACTTGCATTTACACTATAGGAAAGCATTACCGCGGGTATAGCACCTAACTCTTTAAACCTAAATCAATCAACATTGCACATATGATTTTCTTCTGAGAACTAAGCATTGTGTGTAGAGATTTTGCAGCTAACTCCTTTCCTTCATTTTTTGTGCTAACATTCGTATCTATAAAACTAGCATTTCCTATATAGGAAAGCAAAACCTAGGGTATAGCATCTAACTCTTTAAACCTAAATGAAACAACATGGCACATATGATTTACCTCTGAGAACTAAGCATTGTGTGCAGAGATTTTGCAGCTATCTCCTTTCCTTCAGTTTTTGTGCTAACATTCGTGTCTCTAAAACTAGCATTTCATATATAGGAAAGCTTCACAGAGGTTATAGCACCTAACTCTTTAAACCTAAATGAAACAACATTGCCCATATGATTTACTTCTGAGAACTAAGCATTGTGTGCAGAGATTTTGCAGCTATCTCCTTTCCTCCAGTTGTTGTGCTAACATTCGTATCTCAAGAACTAGCATTTCCTATACAGGAAAGCATAACCGAGGGTATAGCACCTAACTCTTTAAACCTAAATTAAACAACATCCCACATATGATTTACTTTGGAGAACTAAGCATTGTGTGCAGAGATTTTGCAGCTATCTCCTTTCCTTCAGTTTTTATGCTAACATTCGTATCTCTAAAACTAGCATTTCCTATAAAGGAAAGCATTACCGCGGTTATAGCACCTAACTATTTAAACCTAAATGAAACAACATGGCACATATGATTTACTTCTGAGATCTAAACATTGTGTGCAGAGATTGCAGCTATCTCCTTTCCTTTAGTTTTTGTGCTATCAAACCTATATCTGAAACTAGCATTTACACTATAGGATAGCATTACCGCAGGTATAGCACCGAACTCTTTAAACCTAAATGAAACAACATGGCACATATGATTTACTTCTGAGAACTAAGCATTGTGCGCAGAGATATTGCAACTACCTCCTTTCCTTCAGTTTTTGTGCTAACATTCGTATCTCCAGAACTAGCATTTCCTACACAGGAAAGCATAACTGAGGGTATTGCACCTAACTCTTTAAACGTAAGTGAAACAACATGGCACATATGATTTACTTCTGAGAACTAAGCATTGTGTGCACAGATTTTGCATCTTTCTCCTTTCCTGCAGTTTTTTGCTAACATTCGTATCTCTAAAACTAGCATTTCATATATAGGAAAGCATCACAGAGATTATAGCACCTAACTCTTTAAACCTAAATGAAACAACATGGCACATATGATTTACTTCTGAGAACTAAGCATTGTGTGCGAGAGATTTTGCAGCTATCTCCTTTCCTTCAGTTTTTGTGCTAACATTCATATGTCTAAAACTATCATTTACACTATAGGAAAGCATTACCACGGGTATAGCACCTAACACTTTAAACCTAAATCAAACAACATTGCACATATGATTTACTTCTGAGAACTAAGCGTTGTGTGTAGAGATTTTGCAGCGCTCACCTTTCCTTCAGTTTTTGTGCTAACATTCGTATCTCTAAAAGTAGCATTTCCTATATAGGAAAGCATAACCGAGGGTATAGCACCTAACTCTTTAAACCTAAATGAAACAACATGGCACATATGATTTACTTCTGAGAACTAAGCATTGTTTGCAGAGATTTTGCAGCTATCTCCTTTCCTTCAGTTTTTGTGCTAACATTCCTATGTCTAAAACTAGCATTTACACTATAGAAAAGCATTACCGCGGGTATAGCACCTAACTTTTTAAACATAAATGAAACAACATGGCACATATCATTTACTTCTGAGAAGTAAGCACTTTGTGCAGAGATTTTGCAAATGTCTCCTTTCCTTCAGTTTTGTGCTAACATTCGTATCTCTAAAACTAGCATTTCCTACATAGGAAAGCATAACCGAGGGTAGAGCACCTAACTCTTAAACCTAAATAAAACAGCATGGCATATATGATTTCCTTCGGAGAACTAAGCATTGTGTGCAGAGATTTGAAGCTATCTCCTTTCCTTCAGTTTTTGTGCTAACATTCCTATGTCTCAAACTTGCATTTACACTATAGGAAAGCATTATCGCACGTATAGCACCTAACTGTTTAAACCTAAATGAAACAACATGGCACATATGATTTACTTCTGAGAACTAAGCAGTGTGTGCAGAGATTTTGCAGCTATCTCCTTTCCTTCAGTTTTTGTGCTAACATTCGTGCCTCCAGAACTAGCATTTCCTATACAGGAATGCATAACCGAGGGTATAGCACCTAACTCTTTAAACCTAAATTAAACAACATCGCACATATGATTTACTTCGGAGAACTAAGCATTGTGTGCAGAGATTTTGCAGCTATCTCCTTTCCTTCAGTTTTTGTGCTAACATTCGTATCTCTAAAACTAGCATTTCCTATAAAGGAAAGCATTACCGCGGCTATAGCACCTAACTCTTTAAACCTAAATGAAACAACATGGCACATATGATTTACTTCTGAGATCTAAACATTGTGTGCAGAGATTTTGCAGCTATCTCCTTTCCTTTAGTTTTTGTGCTAACAAACCTATATCTGAAACTAGCATTTACACTATAGGATAGCATTACCGAGGGTATAGCACCGAACTCTTTAAACCTAAATGAAACAACATTGAACATATGATTTGCTTCTGAGAACTAAGCATTGTGTGCAGAGATTTTGCAGCTATCTCCTTTCCTTCAGTTTTTGTGCTAACATTCCTAAGTCTAAAACTTGCATTTACACTATAGGAAAGCATTACCGCGGGTATAGCACTTATCTGTTTAAACCTAAATAAAACAGCACAGCACATATGATTTACTTCTGAGTACTAATCTTTGTGTGCAGAGATTTTGCAGCTATCTCCTTTCCTTCAGTTTTTGTGCTAACATTCTTAACTCTATAACTAGCATTTCCTATAAAGGAAAGCATAACCGAGGGTATAGCACCTAACTCTTTAAACCTAAATGAAACAACATGGCACATATGATTTACTTCTGAAAACTACGCATTGTGTGCAGAGATTTTGCAGCTATCTCCTTTCCTTCAGTTTTTGTGCTAACATTCATATGTCTAAAACTAGCATTTACACTATAGGAAAGCATTACCGCGGGTTTAGCACCTAACTCTTTAAACCTAAATCCAACAACATGGCACATATGATTTACTTCTGAGAACTACGCATTGTGTGTAGAGATTTTGCAGCTATCTCCTTTCCTTCAGTTTTTGTGCTAACATTCATATGTCTAAAACTAGCATTTCCTATATAGGAAAGCTTCACAGAGGTTATAGCACCTAACTCTTTAAACCTAAATGAAACAACATGGCACATATGATTTACTTCTGAGAACTAAGCATTGTGTGCAGAGATTTTGCAGCTATCTCCTTTCCTTCAGTTTTTGTGCTAACATTCATATCTCCAGAACTAGCATTTCCTATACAGGAAAGCATAACCGAGGGTATAGCACCTAACTCTTTAAACCTAAATTAAACAACATCGCACATATGATTTACTTCGGAGAACTAAGCATTGTGTACAGAGATTTTGCAGCTATCTCCTTTCCTTCAGTTTTTGTGCTAACATTCGTATCTCCAGAACTAGCATTTCCTATACAGGAAAGCATTACCGCGGGTATAGCACCTAACTCTTTAAACCTAAATGAAACAACATGGCACATATGATTTACTTCTGAGATCTAAACATTGTGTGCAGAGATTTTGCAGCTATCTCCTTTCCTTTAGTTTTTGTGCTAAGAAACCTATATCTGAAACTAGCATTTACACTATAGGATAGCATTACCGCGGGTATAGCACCGAACTCTTTAAACCTAAATGAAACAACATGGCACATATGATTTACTTCTGAGAGCAAAGCATTGTGCGGAGAGATTTTGCAACTACCTCCTTTCCTTCAGTTTTTGTGCTAACATTCGTATCTCCAGAACTAGCATTTCCTATACAGGAAAGCATAACTGAGGGTATAGCACCTAACTCTTTAAACCTAAATGAAACAACATGGCACATATGATTTACTTCTGAGAACTCAGAATTGTGTGCAGAGATTTTACAGCTATCTTCTTTCCTTCAGTTTTTCTGCTAACATTCCTATGTCTAAAACTTGCATTTACACTATAGGAAAGCACTACCGCGGGTATAGCACTTATCTGTTTAAACCTAAATGAAACAACATGGCACATATGATTTACTTCTGAGAACTAAGCATTGTCTGCAGAGATTTTGCAGCTATCCCCTTTCCTTCAGTTTTTGTGCTAACATTCGTACCTCCAGAACTAGCATCCTATACGGGAAAGCATAACCGAGGGTATAGCACATAACTCTTTAAACCTAAATGAAACAACATGGCACATATGATTTACTTCTGAGAACTAAGCATTGTGTGCAGAGATTTTGCAGCTATCTCCTTTCCTTCAGTTTTTGTGCTAACATTCGTATCTCCAGAACTAGCATTTCCTATACAGGAAAGCATAACCGAGGGTATAGGACCTAACTCTTAAACCTAAATAAAACAGCACAGCACATATGATTTACTTCTGAGAACTAAGCATTGTGTGCAGAGATTTTGCAGCTATCTCCTTTCCTTCAGTTTTTGTGCTAACATTCTTATCTCTAAAACTAGCATTTCCTATACTGGAAAGCATAACCGAGGGTATAGCACCTAACTCTTTCAACCTAAATGGATCAACATGGCACATATGATTTACTTCCGAGAACTACGCATTGTGTGCAGAGATTTTGCAGCTATCTCCTTTTCTTCAGTTTTTGTGCTAACATTCATATCTCTAAAACTAGCATTTACACTATAGGAAAGCATTACCGCGTTTATAGCACCTAACTCTTTAAACCCAAATCAAACAACATTGCACATATGATTTTCTTCTGATAGCTAAGCATTGTGTGTAGAGATTTTGCAGCTATCTCCTTTCCTTCATTTTTTCTCCTAACATTCGTATCTATAAAACTAGCATTTCCTATATAGGAAAGCATAACCTAGGGTATAGGACCTAACTCTTTAAACCTAAATGAAACAACATGGCACATATGATTTACTTCTGAGAACTAAGCATTGTGTGCAGAGATATTGCAGCTATCTCCTTTCCTTCAGTTTTTGTGCTAACATTCGTATCTCTAAAACTAGCATTTCATATATAGGAAAGCTTCACAGAGGTTATAGCACCTAACTCTTTAAACCTAAATGAAACAACATCGCACATATGATTTACTTCGGAGAACTAAGCATTGTGTGCAGGGATTTTGCAGCTATCTCCTTTCCTTCAGTTTTTGTGCTAACATTCGTATCTCTAAAACTAGCATATCCTATAAAGGAAAGCATTACCGCGGGTATAGCACCTAATTCTTTAAACCTAAATGAAACAACATGGCACATATGATTTACTTCTGAGATCTAAACATTGTGTGCAGAGATTTTGCAGCTATCTCCTTTCCTTTAGTTTTTGTGCTCACAAACCTATATCTGAAACTTGCATTTACACTATAGGATAGCATTACCGCGGGTATAGCACCGAACTCTTTAAACCTAAATGAAACAACATGGCACATATCATTTACTTCTGAGAACTAAGCATTGTGTGCAGAGATCTTGCAGCTTTCTCCTTTCCTTCACTTTTTGTGCTAACATTCCTATGTCGAAAACTAGCATTTACACTATAGGAAGGCATTACTGCTGGTATAGCACCTAACTCTTTAAACCTAAATGAAACAATATGGCACATACGATTTACTTCTGAGAACTAAGCATTGTGTGCAGAGATTTTGCAACTATCTCCTTTCCTTCAGTTTTTGTGCTAACATTCGTATCTCTAAAACTAGCATTTCCTACATAGGAAAGCATAACCGAGGGTATAGCACCTAACTCTTTAAACCTAAATGGAACAACATGACACATATGATTTACTTCTGAGAACTAAGCATTGAATGCAGAGATTTTGCAGCTATCTCCTTTCCTTCAGTTTTTGTGCTAACATTCGTATCTCTAAAAATAGCATTTCCTTTATAGGAAAGCATCATAGAGGTTATAGCACCTAACTCTTTAAACCTAAAGGAAACAACATGGCACATATGATTTACTTCTGAGAACTAAGCATTGTGTGCAGAGATTTTGCAGCTATCTCCTTTCCTTCAGTTTTTGTGCTAACATTCGTATCTCTAAAACTAGAATTTCCTCTATAGGAAAGCATTACCGCGGGTATAGCACCTAACTCTTTAAACCTAAGTGAAACAACATGGCACATATGATTTACTTCTGAGATCTAAACATAGTGTGCAGAGATTTTGCAGCTATCTCCTTTCCTTTAGTTTTTGTGCTAACAAACCTATAGCTGAAACTTGCATTTACACTATTAGATAACATTACCATGGGTATAGCACCTAACTCTTTAAACCTACATGAAACAACATGGCACATATGATTTACTTCTGAGAACTAAGCATTGTGTGCAGATTTTGCAGCTGTCTCCTTTCCTTCAGTTTTTGTGCTAACATTCGTGTCTCTAAAACTAGCATTTCCTACGTAGGAAAGCATAACCGAGGGTATAGCACCTAACTCTTAAACCTAAATAAAACAGCATGGCACATATGATTTACTTCTGAATAATAAGCATTGTGTGCAGAGATTTTGCAGCTATCTCCTTTCCTTCAGCTTTTGTGCTAACATTCCTATGTCTAAAACTTGCATTTACACTATAGGAAAGCATTACCGCGGGTATACACATAACTGTTTAAACCTAAATGAAACAACATGGCACATATGATTTACTTCTGGGAACTAAGCATTGTGTGCAGAGATTTTGCAGCTATCTCCTTTCCTTCATTTTTTGTGCTAACATTCGTATCTCTAAAAGTAACATTTCCTATATAGGAAAGCATAACTGAGGGTATAGCACCTAACTCTTTAAACCTAAATGAAACAACATGGCACATATGATTTACTTCTGAGAACTAAGCATTGTGTGCAGAGATTTTGCAGCTATCTCCTTTCCTTCAGTTTTTGTGCTAACATTCGTACCTCCAGAACTAGCATTTCCTATACAGGAAAGCATACCCGAGGGTATAGCACATAACTCTTTAAACCTAAATGAAACAACATGGCACATATGATTTACTTCTGAGAACTAAGCATTGTGTGCAGAGATTTTGCAGCTATCTCCCTTCCTTAAGTTTTTGTGCTAACATTCCTATGTCTAAAACTAGCTTTTACAATATAGGAAAGCATTACCATGGGTATAGCACCTAACTCTTTGAACCTAAATGAAATAACATGGCACATATGATTTACTTCTGAAAACTAAGCATTGTGCGCAGAGATTTTGCAGCTGTCTCCTTTCCTTCAGTTTTTGTGCTAACATTCGTATCTCTAAAACTAGCATTTCCTACATAGGAAAGCATAACCGAGGGTAGAGCACCTAACGCTTAAACCTAAATAAAACAGCATGGCATATATGATTTCCTTATGAGAACTAAGCATTGTGTGCAGAGATTTGCAGCTATCTCCTTTCCTTCAGTTTTTGTGCTAACATTCCTATGTCTCAAACTTGCATTTACACTATAGGAAAGCATTACCGCACGTATAGCACCTAACTGTTTAAACCTAAATGAAACAACATGGCACATATGATATACTTCTGAAATCGAAGCATTGTGTGCAGAGATTTTGCAGCTATCTCCTTTCCTTCAGTTTTTGTGCTAACATTCCTATCTAAAACTAGCATTTACACTTTACTAAAGCATTACCGTGGGTATAGCACCTAACTCTTTAAACCTAAATGAAACAACATGGCACATATGATTTACTTCTGAGAACTAAGCATTGTGTGAGGAGATTTTGCAGCTGTCTCTTTTCCTTCAGTTTTTGAGCTAACATTCGTATCTCTAAAACTAGCATTTCCTACATAGTAAAGCAAAACCGAAGGTATAGCACCTAACTCTTAAACCCAAATAAAACAGCATGGCACATATGATTTACTTCTGAGAACTAAGCATTGTGTGCAGAGATTTTGCAGCTATCTCCTTTCCTTCAGTTTTTGTGCTAACATTCGTACCTCCAGAACTAGAATTTCCTATACAGGAAAGCATAACCGAGGGTATAGCACATAACTCTTTAAACCAAATGAAACAACATGGCACATATGATTTACTTCTGAGAACTAAGCATTGTTTGCAGAGATTTTGCAGCTATCTCCTTTCTTTCAGTTTTTGTGCTAACATACGTATCTCTAAAAGTAGCATATCCTATATAGGAAAGCATAACCAAGGGTATAGCACCTAACTCTTTAAACCTAAATGAAACAACATGGCACATATGATTTACTTCGGAGAACTATGCATTGTGTGCAGAGATTTTGCAGCTATCTCCTTTGCTTCAGTTTTTGTGCTAACATTCGTATCTCTAAAAATAGCATTTCCTACATAGGAAAGCATAACCGAGGGTATCACACCTAAATCTTTAAACCTAAATGAAAGAACATGGCACACATGATTTACTTCTGAGAACTAAGCATTGTGTGCAGAGATTTTGCAGCTATCTCCTTTTCTTCAGTTTTTGTGCTAACATTCCTACATCTGAAACTAGCATTTATACTATAGGATAGCATAACCGAGGGTATAGCACCTAACTCTTTAAACCTAACTGAAACAACATGGCACATATGATTTACTTCTGAGAAGTAAGCATTGTGTGCCGAGATTTTACAGCTATCTCCTTTCCTTCAGTTTTTGTGCTAACATTCATATGTCTAAAACTAGCATTTATACTACAGGAAAGCATTGCCGCGGGTATAGCACATAACTCTTTAAACCTAAATGAAAGAACATGGCACACATGATTTACTTCTGAGAACTAAGCATTGTGTGCAGAGATTTTGCAGCTATCTCCTTTCCTTCAGTTTTTGTGCTAACATTCGTATCTCCGGAACTAGCATTTCCTATACAGGAAAGCATAACCGAGGGTATAGCACCTAACTCTTTAAACCTAAATGAAACCACATGGCACATATGATATACTTCTGAGAACTAAGCATTGTGTGCAGAGATTTTGCAGCTATCTCCTTTCCTTCAGTTTTTGTGCTAACATTCGTATCTCCAGAACTAGCATTTCCTATACAGGAAAGCATAACCGAGGGTATAGCACCTAACCCTTTAAACCTAAATTAAACAACATGGCACATATCATTTACTTCTGAGAACTAAGCATTGTGTGCAGAGATTTTGTAGCTATCTCCTTTCCTTCAGTTTTTGTGCTAACATTCGTATCTCCAGAAATAGCATTTCCTATACAGGAAAGCATAACCGAGGGTATCGCACCTAAATCTTTAAACCTATATGAAAGAACATGGCACATATGATTTACTTCTGAGAACTAAGCATTGTGTGCAGAGATTTTGCAGCTGTCTCCTTTCCTTCAGTTTTTGTGCTAATTTCATATGTCTAAAACTAGCATTTACACTATAGGAAAGCATTACCGCGGGTATAGCACCTAACTCTTTAAACCTAAATCAAACAACATGGCACATATGATTTACTTCTGAGAACTAAGCATTTTGTGCAGAGATTTTTCAGCTATCTCCTTTCCTACAGTTTTTGTGCTAACATTCCTACATCTGAAATTAGCATTTACACTATAGCATAACCGAGGGTATAGCACCTAACTCTTTAAACCTAACTGAAACAACATGGCACATATGATATACTTCTGAGAACTAAGCCTTGTGTGCAGAGATTTTGCAGCTATCTCCTTTCCTTCAGTTTTGTGCTAACATTCATATGTCTAAAACTAGCATTTACACTATAGGAAAGCATTACGGTGGGTATAGCACCTAACTCTTTAAAACAAAATGAAACAACATGGCACATATGATTTACTTCTGAGAACTAACCATTGTGTGCAGAGATTTTGCAGTTATCTCCTTTTCTTCAGTTTTTGTGCTAACTTTCGTATCTCTAAAACTAGCATTTCCTATATAGGAAAGCATAACCGAGGGTATAGGACATAACTCTTAAACCTATATAAAACAGCATAGCACCTATGATTTACTTCTGAGAACGAAGGATTGTGTGCACAGATTTTGCAGCTATCTCTTTTCCTTCAGTTTTTGGGCTAACATTCTTATCTCTAAAACTAGCCCTTCATGTATAGGAAAGCATAACCGAGGTTATAGCACCTAACACTTTAAACCTAAATGAAACAACATGGCACATATGATTTACTTCTGAGAACTACGCATTGTGTGCAGAGATTTTGCAGCTATCTCATTTCCTTCAGTTTTTGTTCTAACATTCCTATATGTGAACCTAGCATTTACACTATAGGATAGCATTACCTCGGGTATAGCACCTAACTCTTTAAACCTAAATGAAACACCATGGCACATATGATTTACATCTGAGAACTAAGCATTGTGTGCAGAGATTTTGCAGCTATCTCCTTTCCTTCCGTTTTTGTGCTAACATTCGTAACTCTAAAACTAGTATTTCCAATATAGGAAAGCATAATCGAGGGTATAGCACCTAACACTTTAAACCTAAATGAAACAACATGGCACATATGATTTACTTGTGAGAACAAAGCATTGTGTGCAGAGATTTTTCAGCTATCTCCTTTCCTTCAGGTTTTGTGCTAATATTCCTATTTCTAAAACTAGCATTTACACTATAGGAAAGCATTACCGCGGGTATAGCACCTAACTCTGTAAACCTAAATGAAACAACATGGCACATATGATTTACTTCTGAGAACTAAGCATTGTGTGCAGAGATTTTGCAGCTATCTCCGTTCCTTCAGTTTTTGTGCTAACATTCGTACCTCCAGAACTAGCATTTCCTATACAGGAAAGCCTAACCGAGGGTATAGCACATAATTATTTAAACCTAAATGAAACAACATGGCACATATGATTTACTTCTGAGAACTAAGCATTGTGTGCAGAGATTTTGCAGCTATCTCCTTTCCTTCAGTTTTTTGCTAACACTCGTATCTCGAAAAGTAGCATTTCCTATGTAGGAAAGCATAACCGTGGGTATAGCACCTAACTCTTTAAACCTAAATGAAACAACATGGCACATATGATTTACTTCTGAGAACTACGCATTGTGTGCAGAGATTTTGCAGCTATCTCCTTTCCTTCAGTTTTTGTGCTAACATTCGTATCTCTAAAAATAGCATTTCCTATATAGGAAAGCATCACAGAGGCTAGTTCTCCAGAACTAGCATTTCCTATACAGGAAAGCCTAACCGAGGGTATAGCACTTAACTCTTTAAACTTAAATTAAAAATATTGGCACATATGATTTACTTCGGAGAACTAAGCATTGTGTGCAGAGATTTTGCAGCTTTCTCCTTTCCTTCAGTTTTTGTGCTAACATTCGTATCTCTAAAACTAGCATTTCCTACATAGGAAAGCATAACCGAGGGTATAACAGCTAACTCTTAAACCAAAATAAAACACCATGGCACATATGATTTACTTCTGAGAACTAAGCATTGTGTGCAGAGATTTTGCAGCTATCTCCTTTCCTTCAGTTTTTGTGCTAACATTCGTATCTCCAGAACTAGCATTTCCTATACAGGAAAGCATAACCGAGGGTATAGCACCTAACCCTTTAAACCTAAATTAAACAACATGGCACATATGATTTACCTCAGAGAACTAAGCATTGTGAGCAGAGATTTTGCAGCTGTCTCCTTTCCTTCAGTTTTTGTGCTAACATTCGTATCTGTAAAATAGCATTTCCTATATAGGAAAGCATTACCGCGGGTATAGCGCCTAACATTTTAAACCTAAATGAAACAACATGGCACATATGATTTACTTCTGAGATCTAAACATTGTGTGCAGAGATTTTGCAGCTATCTCCTTTTCTTCAGTTTTTGTGCTAACATTCGTATCTCTAAAACTAGCATTTCCTATATAGGAAAACATAACCTAGGGTATAGCAGCTAACTCTTTAAACCTTAATGAAACAACATGGCACATATGATTTACTTCTCAGAACTAAGCATTGTGTGCAGAGATTTTGTAGATATCTCCTTTCCTTCATTTTTTGTGCTAACATTCGTATCTCTAAAAGTAGCATTTCCTATATAGGAAAGCATAACCGAGGGTATAGCACCTAACTCTTTAAACCTAAAAGAAACAACATGGCACATATGATTTACTTCTGAGAACTACGCATTGTGTGCAGAGATTTTGCAGCTATCTCCTTTCCTTCAGTTTTTGTGCTAACATTCCTATGTATAAAACTAGCATTTACACTATAGGAAAGCATTCCCGCAGGTATAGCACCTAACTCTTTAAACCTAAATGCAATAACATGGCACATATGAATTTCTTCTGAGAACTAAGCATTGTGTGCAGAGATTATGCAGCTGTCTCCTTTCCTTCAGTTTTTGTGCTAACATTCGTATCTCTAAAACTAGCATTTCCTACTTAGGAAAGCATAACCGAGGGCATAGCTCCTAACTCTTAAACCTAAATAAATCAGCGTGGCACATATGGTTTACTTCTGAGAACTAAGCATTGTGTGCAGAGGTTTTGCAGCTATCTCCTTTCCTTCAGTTTTTGTGCTAACATTCCTATGTCTAAAACAAGCATTTACACTATAGGAAAGCATTACAGCGGGTATAGCACCTAACTCTTTAAACCTAAATGAAACAACATGGTATATATGATTTACTTCTGAGAACTAAGCATTGTGTGCAGATATTTTGCAGCTATCTCCTTTACTTCAGTTTTTGTGCTAACATTCCTATGACTAAAACTAGCATTTACACTATAGGAAAGCATTACCGCGGGTATAGCACCTAACTCTTTAAACCTAAATGAAATAACATGGGACATATGATTTACTTCTGAGAACTAAGCATTGTGTGCAGATTTTGCAGCTGTCTCCTTTCCTTCAGTTTTTGTGCTAACATTCGTATCTCTAAAACTAGCATTTCCTATATAGGAAAGCATAACCTAGGGTATAGCAGCTAACTCTTTAAACCTAAATGAACAACATGGCACATATGACTTACTTCTGAGAACTAAGCATTATGTGCAGAAATTTTGCAGCTATCTCCTTTCCTTCAGTTTTTGTGCTAACATTCGCATCTGCAGAACTAGCATTTCCTATACAGGAAAGCATAACCGAGGGTATAGCACCTAACTCTTTAAACCTAACTGAAACAACATGGCACATATGATTTACTTCTGTGAACTAAGCATTGTGTGCAGAGATTTTGCAGCTATCTACTTTCCTTCAGTTTTTGTGCTAACATTCTTATGTCTAAAACTAGCATTTACACTATAGGAAGGCATTACCGCTGGTATAGGACCTAACTCTTTAAATCTAAATGAAACAACATGGGACATATAAGTTACTTCTGAGAACTAAGCATTGTGTGCAGAGATTTTGCAGCTATCTCCTTTCCTTCAGTTTTTGTGCTAACATACGTATCTCTAAAACTAGCATTTCCTACATAGGAAAGCATAACCGAGGGTATAGCACCTAACTCTTTAAACCTAAATGAAACAAGATGGCATATATGATTATGCTTCTGAGAACTAAGCATTGTGTGCAGAGATTTTGCAGCTATCTCCTTTCCTTCAGTTTTTGTGCTAACATTCGTATCTCTAAAACTAGCATTTCCTACATAGGAAAGCATAACCGAGGGTATAGCACCTAACTCTTTAAACCTAAATGAAACAACATGACGCATATGATTTACTTCTGAGAACTAAGCATTATGTGCAGAGATTTTGCAGCTATCTTCTTTCCTTCAGTTTTTGTGCTAACATTCGTATCTCCAAAACTAGCATTTCCTATATAGGAAAGCATAACCTAGGGTATAGCACCTAACTCTTTAAACCTAAATGAAACAACATGGCACATATGATTTACTTCTCAGACCTAAGCATTGTGCGCAGAGATTTTGCAGCTATCTCCTTTACTTTAGTTTTTGTGCTAACATTCGTATCTCTAAAAGTAGCATTTCCTATATAGGAAAGCATAATCGAGGGTATAGCACGTAACTTTTTAAACCTAAATGAAACAACAGGGCACATATGATTTACTTCTGAGAACTACGCATTGTGTGCAGAGATTTTGCAGTTATCTCCTTTACTTCAGTTTTTGTGCTAACATTCCTATGAATAAAACCTGCATTTACAGTATAGGAACGCATTACCGTGGGTATAGCACCTAACTGTTTAAACCTAAATGAAACAGCATGGCACATATGATTTACTTTTGAGAACTAAGCAGTGTGTGCAGAGATATTGCAGCTATCTCCTTTCCTTCAGTTTTTGTGCTAACATTCCTACTCCTGAAACTAGCATTTACACTATAGAATAGCATAACCGATGGTATAGCACCTAACTCTTTAAACCTAACTGAAACAACATGGCACATATGATTTACTTCTGAGAACTACGCATTGTGTGCAGAGATTTTCAGCTATCTCCTTTCCTGCAGATTTTGTGCTAACATTCCTCTGTATAAAAGAAGCATTTACACTATAGGAAAGCATTACCGCGGGTATAGCACCTAACTCTTTAAACCTAAATGAAACAACATGGCACATATCATTTACTTCTGAGAACTAAGCATTCTGTGCAGAGATTTTGCAGCTATCTCCTTTCCTTCAGTTTTTGTGCTAACATTCGTATCTCCAGAACTAGCATTTCCTATACAGGAAAGCATAACCGAGGGTATCGCACCTAAATCTTTAAACATAAATGAAACAACATGGCACATATGATTTACTTCTAAGAACTAAGCATTGTGTGCAGAGATTTTGCAACTATCTCCTTTCCTTCAGTTTTTGTGTTAACATTCATATGTCTAAAACTAACATTTACACTATAGGAAAGCATTACCGCGGGTATAGCACCTAACTCTTTAAACATAAATTAAAGAACATTGCACATATGATTTACTTCTGAGAAGTAAGCATTGTGTGAAGAGATTTTGCAGCTGTCTCCTTTCCTTCTGTTTTTGTGCTAACATTCGTATCTCTAAAACAAGCATTTCCGATATAGGAAAGCATAACCTAGGGTATAGCACCTAACTCTTTAAACCTAAATGAAACAACATGGCACATATGATATACTTCTGAGAACCAATCATTGTGTGCAGAGATTTTGCAGCTATCTCCTTTCCTTCAGTTTTTGTGCTAACATTTGTATCTCCAGAACTAGCATTTCCTAACCAGGAAATCATAACCGAGGGTATAGCAACTAACTCTTTAAACTTAAATGAAACAACATAGCACATATGATATACTTCTGAGAACTAAGCATTGTGTGCAGAGATTTTGCAGCTATCTCCTTTCCTTCAGTTTTTGTGCTAACATTCGTATCTCCAGAACTAGCATTTCCTAACCAGGAAAGCATAACCGAGGGTATAGGACCTAACTCTTGAACCTAAATAAAACAGCATAGCACATATGATTTACTTCTGAGAACTAAGGATTGTGTGCAGAGATGTTGCAGCTGTCTCTTTTCCTTCAGTTTTTGTGCTAACATTCATATCTCTAAAACTAGCATTTCCTACATAGGAAAGCATAAACGAGGTTATACCACCTAACTCTTAAACCTAAATAAAACAGCATGGCACATATGATATACTTCTGAGAACTAAGCATTGTGTGCAGAGCTTTTGCAGCTATCTCCTTTCCTTTAGTTTTTGTGCTAACAAACCTATATCTGAAACTAGCTTTTACACTATAGGATATCATTACCACGGGTATAGCACCGAACTCTTTAAACCTAAATGAAACTACATGGCACATATGATTTACTTCTGAGAACTAAGCATTGTGTGCAGAGATTTTGCAGCTATCTCCTTTCCTTCAGTTTTTTGTGCTAACATTCCTATATGTGAAACTAGCATTTACACTATAGGATAGCATTACCGCGGGTATAGCACCTAACTCTTTAAACCTAAATGAAACAACATGGCACATAAGATTTACTTCTGAGAACTAAGCATTGTGCACAGAGATTTTGCAACTACCTCCTTTCCTTCTGTTTTTGTGCTAACATTCGTATCTCCAGAACTAGCATTTCTTATACAGGAAGGCATAACTGAGGGTATAGCACCAAACTCTTTTAACCTAAATGAAACAACATGGCACATATGATTTACTTATGAGAACTAAGCATTGTGTGCAGAGATTTTGCAGCTATCTCCTTTCCTTCAGTTTTTGTGCTAACATTCGTATCTCCAGAACTAGCATTTCCTATACAGGAAAGCATAACCGAGGGTATAGCACGTAAGTCTTTAAACCTAAATGAAACAACATGGCACATATGATACACTTCTGAGAACTAAGCATTGTGTGCAGAGATTTTGCAGCTGTCTCCTTTCCTTCAGTTTTTGTGCTAACATTCCTATCTCTAAAATTTGAATTTCAATATAGGAAAGCATAACCGAGGGTATAGGACCTATCTCTTAAACCTAAATAAAACAGCATAGCACATATGATTTACTTCTGAGCACGAAGCATTGTGTGCAGAGATTTTGCAGCTATCTCCTTTCCTTCAGTTTTTGGCTAACATTCCTATGTCTAAAACTAGCATTTACACTATAGGAAAGCATTACCAAGTATAGCAACTAACTCTTTAAACCTAAATGAAATAACATGGCACATATGATTTACTTCTGAGAACTACGCATTGTGTGCAGTGATTTTGCAGCTGTCTCCTTTCCTTCAGTTTTTGTACTAACATTCGTATCTCTAAAACTAACATTTCCTACATAGGAAAGCATAACCGAGGGTATAGCACCTAACTCTTAAACCTAAATAAAATAGCATGGCACATATGATTTACTTCTGAGAACTAAGCATTGTGTGCAGAGATTTTGCAGCTATCTCCTTTCCTTCAGTTTTTGTGCTAACATTCGTATCTATAAAACTAGCATTTCCTATATAGGAAAGCATAACCAGGGGTATAGCACCTAAGTCTTTAAACCTAAATGAAACAACATGGCACATATGATTTACTTCTGAGAACTAAGCATTGTGTGCAGAGATTTTGCAGCTATCTCCTTTCCTTCAGTTTTTGTGCTAACATTCGTATCTCTAAAACTAGCATTTTCTATGTAGGAAAGCATCACAGAGGTTATAGCACCTAACTCTTTAAACCTAAATGAAACAACATGGCATATATGATTTCCTTCTGAGAACTAAGCATTGTGCGCAGAGATTTAGCAACTACCTCCTTTCCTTCAGTTTTTGTGCTAACATTCGTATCTCCAGAACTAGCATTTACTATACAGGAAAGCATAACTGAGGGTATAGCACCTAACTCTTTAAACCTAAATGAAACAACATGGCACATATGATTTACTTCTGAGAACTAAGCATTGTGTGCAGAGATTTTGCAGCTATCTCCTTTCCTTCAGTTTTTGTGCTAACATTCGTATCTCCAGAACTAGCATTTCCTATACAGGAAAGCATAACCGAGGGTATAGCACCTAACTCTTTAAACATAAATGAAACAACATGGCACATATGATATACTTCTGAGAACTAAACATTGTGTGCAGAGATTTCGCAGCTATCTCCTTTCCTTCAGTTTTTGTGCTAACATTCGTGTCTCTAAAATTTGCATTTCCTATATAGAAAAGCATAACCGAGGGTATAGGACCTAACTCTTAAAGCTAAATAAAACAGCATAGCACATATGATTTACTTCTGAGAACTAAGCATTGTGTGCAGAGTTTTGCAGCTATCTCCTTTCCTTCAGATTTTGTGCTAACATTCCTATGTCTAAAACTAGCATTTACACTATAGGAAAGCATTACCAAGGGTATAGCAACTAACTCTTTAAACCTAAATGAAATAACATGGCACATATGATTTACTTCTGAGAACTACGCATTGTGTGCAGAGATTTTGCAGCTGTCTCCTTTCCTTCAGTTTTTGTGCTAACATTCGTATCTCTAAAACTAGCATTTCCTACATAGGAAAGCATAACCGAGGGTATAGCACCTAACTCTTAAACCTAAATTAAATAGCATGGCACATATGATTTACTTCTGAGAACTAAGCATTGTGTGCAGAGATTTTGCAGCTATCTCCTTTCCTTCAGTTTTTGTGCTAACATTCGTATCTATAAAACTAGCATTTCCTATATAGGAAAGCATAACCAGGGGTATAGCACCTAAGTCTTTAAACCTAAATGAAACAACATGGCACATATGATTTACTTCTGAGAACTAAGCATTGTGTGCAGAGATTTTGCAGCTATCTCCTTTCCTTCAGTTTTTGTGCTAACATTCGTATCTCTAAAACTAGCATTTCCTATGTAGGAAAGCATCACAGAGGTTATAGCATCTAACTCTTTAAACCTAAATGAAACAACATGGCACACATAAGATTTACTTCTGAGAACTAATCATTGTGCGCAGAGATTTTGCAACTACCTCCTTTCCTTCAGTTTTTGTGCTAACATTCGTATCTCCAGAACTAGCATTTCCTATACAGGAAAGCATAACTGAGGGTATAGCACCTAACTCTTTAAACCTAAATGAAACAACATGGCACATATGATTTACTCCTGAGAACTAAGCACTGTGTGCAGAGATTTTGCAGCTATCTCCTTTCCTTCAGTTTTTGTGCTAACATTCGTATCTCCAGAACTAGCATTTCCTATACAGGAAAGCATAACCGAGGGTATAGCACGTAAGTCTTTAAACCTAAATGAAACAACATGGCACATATGATACACTTCTCAGAACTAAGCATTGTGTGCAGAGATTTTGCAGCTATCTCCTTTCCTTCAGTTTTTGTACTAACATTCCTATGTCGAAAACTTGCATTTACACTATAGGAAAGCATTACCGCGGGTATAGCACTTATCTGTTTAAACCTAAATGAAACAACATGGCACATATGATTTACTTCTGAGAACTAAGCATTGTGTGCAGAGATTTTGCAGCTATCTCCTTTCCTTCAGTTTTTGTGCTAACATTCGTATCTCTAAAACTAGCATTTCCTATGTAGGAAAGCATCACAGAGGTTATAGCATCTAACTCTTTAAACCTAAATGAAACAACATGGCACATAAGATTTACTTTTGAGAACTAAGCATTGTGCGCAGAGATTTTGCAACTACCTCCTTTCCTTAATTTTTTTGCTAACATTCGTATCTCCAGAACTAGCATTTCCTATACAGGAAAGCATAACTGAGGGTATAGCACCTAACTCTTTAAACCTAAATGAAACAACATGGCACATATGATTTACTTCTGAGAACTAAGCATTGTGTGCAGAGATTTTGCAGCTATCTCCTTTCCTTCAGTTTTTGTGCTAACATTCGTATCTCTGAAAGTAATATTTCCTATATAGGAAAGCATAACCGCGGGTATAGCACCTAACTCTTTAAACCTAAATGAAACAACATGGCACATATGATTTACTTCTGAGAACTACGCATTGTGTGCAGAGATTTTGCAGCTATCTCCTTTCCTTCACTTTTTGTGCTAACATTTCTACATCTGAAACTAGCATTTACCCTATAGGATAGCATAACCGAAGCTATAGCACCTAACTCTTTAAACCTAACTGAAACAACATGGCACATATGATTTACTTCTGAGAACTAAGCATTGTGTGCAGAGATTTTGCAGCTATCTCCTTTCCTTCAGTTTTTGTGCTACCATTCATATGTCTAAAACTAGCATTTACACTATAGGAAAGCATTACCGCGGGTATAGCAACTAACTCTTTAAACCTAAATGAAACAACATTGCACATATGATTTACTTCCGAGAACTAAGCATTGTGCGCAGAGATTTTGCAACTACCTCCTTTCCTTCAGTTTTTGTGCTAACATTCGTATCTCCAGAACTAGCATTTCCTATACAGGAAAGCAAAACTGAGGGTATAGCACATAACTTTTTAAACCTAAATGAAACAACATGGCACATATGATTTACTTCTGAGAACTAAGCATTGTGTGCAGAAATTTTGCAGCTATCTCCTTTCCTTCAGTTTTTGTGCTAACATTCCTATGTCTAAAACTTGCTTTTACACTATAGGAAACCATTACCGCGGGTATAGCACTCATCGGTTTAAACCTAAATGAAACAACATGGCACATATGATTTACTTCTGAGAACTAAGCATTGTGTGCAGAGATTTTGCAGCTATCTCCTTTCCTTCAGTTTTTGTGCTAACATTCGTACCTCCAGAACTAGCATTTCCTATACAGGAAAGCATAACCGAGGGTATAGCACATAACTCTTTAAACCTAAATGAAACAACATGGCACATATGATTTACTTCTGAGAACTAAGCATTGTGTGCAGAGATTTTGCAGCTATCTCCTTTCCTTCAGTTTTTGTGCTAACATTCGTATCTCCAGAACTAGCATTTCCTATACAGGAAAGCATAACCGAGGGTATAGGACCTAACTCTTAAAGCTAAATAAACCAGCTCAGCACATATGATTTACTTCTGAGAACTAAGCATTGTGTGCAGAGATTTTGCAGCTATCTCCTTTCCTTCAGTTTTTGTGCTAACATTCATATGTCTAAAACTAGCATTTACACTATAGGAAAGCATTACCGCGGGTATAGCACCTAACTCTTTAAACCTAAATCAGACAACATTGCACATATGATTTTCTTCTGAGAACTAAGCATTGTGTGTAGAGATTTTGCAGCTATCTCCTTTCTTTCATTTTTTGTGCCTACATTCGTATCTATAAAACTAGCATTTCCTATATAGGAAAGCATAACCTAGGGTATAGCACCTAACTCTTTAAACCTAAATGAAACAACATGGCACATATGATTTACTTCTGAGAACTAAGCATTGTGTGCAGAGATTTTGCAGCTATCTCCTTTCCTTCAGTTTTTGTGCTAACATTCGTATCTCTAAAACTAGCATTTCATATATAGGAAAGCTTCACAGAGGTTATAGCACCTAACTCTTTAAACCTAAATGAAACAACATGGCACATATGATTTACTTCTGAGAACTAAGCATTGTGTGCAGAGATTTTGCAGCTATCTCCTTTACTTCAGTTTTTGTGCTAATATTCGTATCTCCAGAACTAGCATTTCCTATTCAGGAAAGCATAACCGAGGGTATAGCACCTATCTCTTTAAACCTAAATTAAACAACATCGCACATATGATTTACTTCGGAGAACTAAGCATTGTGTGCAGAGATTTTGCAGCTATCTCCTTTCCTTTAGTTTTTGTGCTAACAAACCTATATCTGAAACTAGCATTTACACTACAGGATAGCATTACCGCGGGTATAGCACCGAACTCTTTAAACCTAAATGAAACAACATGGCACATATGATTTACTTCTGAGAACTAAGCATTGTGCGCAGAGATTTTGCAACTACCTCCTTTCCTTCAGTTTTTGTGCTAACATTCGTATCTCCAGAACTAGCATTTCCTGTACAGGAAAGCATAACTGAAAGTATATCACCTAACACTTTAAAAAAATGAAACAACATGGCACATATGATTTACTTCTGAGAACTAAGCATTGTGTGCAGAGATTTTGCAGCTATCTCCTTTCCTTCAATTTTTGTGCTAACATTCCTATGTCTAAAACTTGCATTTACACTATAGGAAAGCATTACCGTGGGTATAGCACCTAACTCTTTGAACCTAAATGAAATAACATGGCACATATGATTACTTCTGAGAACTAAGCATTGTGTGCATAGATTTTGCAGCTGTCTCCTTTCCTTCAGTTTTTGTGCTAACATTCTTAACTCTAAAACTAGCATTTCCTATAAAGGAAAGCATAACCGAGGGTATAGCACCTAACTCTTTAAACCTAAATGAAAAACATGGCACATATGATTTACTTCTGAGAACTACGCATTGTGTGCAGAGATTTTGCAGCTATCTCCTTTCCTTCACTTTTTGTGCTAACATTCCTACATCTGAAACTAGCATTTACCCTATACGATAGCATAACCGAAGCTATAGCACCTAACTCTTTAAACCTAACTGAAACAACATGGCACATATGATTTACTTCTGAGAACTAAGCATTGTGTGCAGAGATTTTGCAGCTATCTCCTTTCCTTCAGTTTTTGTGCTAACATTCATATGTCTAAAACTAGCATTTACACTATAGGAAAGCATTACCGCGGGTATAGCACCTAACTCTTTAAAACTAAATGAAACAACATTGCACATATGATTTACTTCTGAGAACTAAGCATTGTGCGCAGAGATTTTGCAACTACCTCCTTTCCTTCAGTTTTTGTGCTAACATTCGTATCTCCAGAACTAGAATTTCCTATACAGGAAAGCATAACTGAGGGTATAGCACCTAACTCTTTAAACCTAAATGAAACAACATGGCACATATGATTTACTTCTGAGAACTAAGCACTGTGTGCAGAGATTTTGCAGCTATCTCCTTTCCTTCAGTTTTTGTGCTAACATTCGTATCTCTAAAAGTAGCATTTCCTATATAGAAAGCATAACCGAGGGTATAGCACCTAACTCTTTAAACCTAAATGAAACAACATGGCACATATGATTTACTTCTGAGAACTACGCATTGTGTGCAGAGATTTTGCAGCTATCTCCTTTCTTTCAGTTTTTGTGCTAATGTTCCTATGTCTAAAACTAGCATTTACACTATAGGAAAGCTTTACCGCGGGTATAGCACCTAACTCTTTAAACATAAATGAAACAACACGGCACATATCATTTACTTCTGAGAAGTAAGCACTGTGTGCAGAGATTTTGCAGCTGTCTCCTTTCCTTCAGTTTTTGTGCTAACATTCGTATGTCTAAAACTAGCATTTCCTACATAGGAAAGCATAACCGAGGGTAGAGCACCTAACTTTTAAACCTAAATAAAACAGCATGGCATATATGATTTCCTTCTGAGAACTAAACATTGTGTGCAGAGATTTGCAGCTATCTCCTTTCCTTCAGTTTTTGTGCTAACATTCCTATGTCTCAAACTTGCATTTACACTATAGGAAAGCATTACCGCACGTATAGCACCTAACTGTTTAAACCTAAATGAAACAACATGGCACGTATGATTTACTTCTGGGAACTAAGAATTGTGTGCAGAGATTTTGCAGCTATCTCCTTTCCTTCAGTTTTTGTGCTAACATTCTTATCTCTTAAAGTAACATTTCCTATATAGGAAAGCATAACCGAGGGTATCGCACCTAAATCTTTAAACCTAAATGAAAGAACATGCAATATATGATTTACTTCTGAGAACTAAGCATTGTGTGCAGAGATTTTGCAGGTATCTCCTTTCCTTCATTTTCTGTGCTAACATTCCTACATCTGAAACTAGCATTTACCCTATACGATAGAATAAGCGAGGGTATAGCACCTAACTCTTTAAACCTAACTGAAACAACGTGGCACATATGGTTTACTTCTGAGAGCTAAGCATTTTGTGCAGAGATTTTGCAGCTATCTCCTTTCCTTCAGTTTTTGTGCTAACATTCGTACCTCCAGAACTAGCATTTCCTATACAGGAAAGCATAACTGAGGGTATAGGACCTAACTCTTAAACCTAAATAAACCAGCTCAGCACATATGATTTACTTCTGAGAACTAAGCATTTTGTGCAGAGATTTTGCAGCTATCTCCTTTCCTTCAGTTTTTGTGCTAACATTCGTACCTCCAGAACTAGCATTTCCTATACAGGAAAGCATAACTGAGGGTATAGGACCTAACTCTTAAACCTAAATAAACCAGCTCAGCACATATGATTTACTTCTGAGAACTAAGCATTGTGTGCAGAGATTTTGCAGCTATCTCCTTTCCTTCAGTTTTTGTGCTAACATTCGTATCTCTAAAAGTAACATTTCCTATATAGGAAAGCATAACTGTGGGTATAGCACCTAACTCTTTAAACATAAATGAAACAACATGGCACATATCATTTACTTCTGAGAAGTAAGCACTGTGTGCAGAGATTTTGCAGCTGTCCCCTTTCCTTCAGTTTTTGTGCTAACATTCGTATCTCTAAAACTAGCATTTCCTACATAGGAAAGCATAACCGAGGGTAGAGCACCTAACACTTAAACCTAAATAAAACAGCATGGCATATATGATTTCCTTCTGAGAACTAAGCATTGTGTGCAGAGATTTGCAGCTATCTCCTTTCCTTCAGTTTTTGCGCTAACATTCCTATGTCTCAAACTTTCATTTACACTATAGGAAAGCATTACTGCACGTATAGCACCTAACTGTTTATCCTAAATGAAACAACATGGCACATATGATTTACTTCTGAGAACTAAGCATTGTGTGCAGAGATTTTGCAGCTATCTCCTTTCCTTCAGTTTTTGTGCTAACATTCGTATCTCTAAAACTAACATTTCCTATATAGGAAAGCATAACCGAGGGTATAGCACCTAACTCTTTAAACCTAAATGAAACAACATGGCACATATGATTTACTTCTTAGAACTACGCATTGTGTGCAGAGATTTTGCAGCTATCTCCTTTCCTTCACTTTTTGTGCTAACATTCCTACATCTGAAACTAGCATTTACCCTATAGGATAGCATAACCGAGGCTATAGCACCTAACTATTTAAACCTAACTGAAACAACATGGCACATATGATTTACTTCTGAGAACTAAGCATTGTGTGCAGAGATTTTGCAGCTATCTCCTTTCCTTCAGTTTTTGTGCTAACATTCATATGTCTAAAACTAGCATTTACACTATAGGAAAGCATTACCGCGGGTATAGCACCTAACTCTTTAAACCTAAATGAAACAACATTGCACATATGATTTACTTCTGAGAACTAAGCATTGTGCGCAGAGATTTTGAAACTACCTCCTTTCCTTCAGTTTTTGTGCTAACATTCGTATCTCCAGAACTAGCATTTCCTATACAGGAAAGCATAACTGAGGGTATAGCACCTAACTCTTTAAACCTAAATGAAACAACATGGCACATATGATTTACTTCTGAGAACTAAGCATTGTGTGCAGAGATTTTGCAGCTATCTCCTTTCCTTCAGTTTTTGTGCTAACATTCGTACCTCCAGAACTAGCATTTCCTATACAGGAGAGCATAACCGAGGGTATAGCACATAACTCTTTAAACCTAAATGAAACAACATGGCACATATGATTTACTTCTGAGAACTAAGCATTGTGTGCAGAGATTTTGCAGCTATCTCCTTTCCTTCAGTTTTTGTGCTAACATTCGTATCTCCAGAACTAGCATTTCCTATACAGGAAAGCATACCTGAGGGTATAGGACCTAACTCTTAAACCTAAATAAACCACCTCAGCACATATGATTTACTTCTGAGAACTAAGCATTGTGTGCAGAGATTTTGCAGCTATCTCCTTTCCTTCAGTTTTTGTGCTAACATTCTTATCTCTAAAACTAGCATTTCCTATAAAGGAAAGCATAACCGAGGGTATAGCACCTAACTCTTTAATCATAAATGAAACAACATGGCACATATGATTTACTTCTGAGAACTACGCATTGTGTGCAGAGATTTTGCAGCTATCTCCTTTCCTTCAGTTTTTGTGCTAACATTCATAAGTCTAAAACTAGCATTTACACTGTAGGAAAGCATTACCGCGGGTATAGCACCTAACTCTTTAAACCTAAATCAAACAACATTGCACATATGATTTACTTCTGAGAACTAAGCATTGTGTGCAGAGATTTTGCAGCTATCTCCTTTCCTTCAGTTTTTGTGCTAACATTCGTATCTCTAAACCTAGCATTTCCTATATAGGAAAGCATAACCGAGGGTATAGCACCTAACTCTTTAAACCTAAATGAAACAACATGGCACATATGATTTACTTCTGAGAACTAAGCATTGTGTGCAGAGATTTTGCAGCTATCTCCTTTCCTTCATTTTTTGTGCTAACATTCGTATCTCTAAAAGTAGCATTTCCTATATAGGAAAGCATAACCGAGGGTATAGCACCTAACTCGTTAAACCTAAATGAAACAACATGGCACATATGATTTACTTCTGAGAACTACGCATTGTGTCCAGAGATTTTGCAGGTATCTCCTTTCCTTCAGTTTCTGTGCTAACATTCCTGTGTATAAAAGAAGCATTTACACTATAGGAAAGCATTACCGAGGGTATAGCACCTAACTCTTTAAACCAAAATGAAACAACAAAGCACATATGATTTACTTCTGAGAACTAAGCATTGTGTGCAGAGATTTTGCAGCTATCTCCTTTCCTTCAGTTTTTGTGCTAACATTCGTATCTCCAGAACTAGCATTTCCTATACAGGAAAGCAGAACCGAGGGTATCGCACCTAAATCTTTAAACCTAAATGAAAGAACATGCAATATATGATTTACTTCTGAGAACTAAGCATTGTGTGCAGAGATTTTGCAGCTATCTCCTTTCCTTCATTTTTTGTGCTAACATTCCTACATCTGAAACTAGCATTTACCCTATACGATAGCATAACCGAGGGTATAGCACCTAACTCTTTAAACCTAACTGAAACAACGTGGCACATATGATTTACTTCTGAGAACTAAGCATTGTGTGCAGAGATTTTGCAGCTATCTCCTTTCCTTCAGTTTTTGTGCTAACATTCGTACCTCCAGAACTAGCCTTTCCTATACAGGAAAGCATAACCGAGGGTATAGGACATAACTCTTAAACCTAAATAAACCAGCTCAGCACATATGATTTACTTCTGAGAACTAAGCATTGTGTGCAGAGATTTTGCAGCTATCTCCTTTCCTTCACTTTTTGTGCTAACATTCCTACATCTGAAACTTGCATTTACCCTATAGGATAGCATAACCGAGGCTATAGCACCTAACTCTTTAAACCTAACTGAAACAACATGGCACATATGATTTACTTCTGAGAACTAAGCATTGTGTGCAGAGATTTTGCAGCTATCTCCTTTCCTTCAGTTTTTGTGCTAACATTCATATGTCTAAAACTAGCATTTACAATATAGGAAAGCTTTACCGCGGGTATAGCACCTAACTCTTTAAACCTAAATCAAACAACATTGCACATATGATTTACTTCTGAGAACTAAGCATTGTGTGCAGAGATTTTGCAGCTATCTCCTTTCCTTCAGTTTTTGTGCTAACATTCATATGTCTAAAACTAGCATTTACACTGTAGGAAAGCATTACCGCGGGTATAGCACCTAACTCTTTAAACCTAAATCAAACAACATTGCACATATGATTTACTTCTGAGAACTAAGCATTGTGTGCAGAGATTTTGCAGCTATCTCCTTTCCTTCAGTTTTTCTGCTAACATTCGTATCTCTAAACCTAGCATTTCCTATATAGGAAAGCATAACCGAGGGTATAGCACCTAACTCTTAAACCTAAATGAAACAACATGGCAAATATGATTTACTTCTGAGAACTAAGCATTGTGTGCAGAGATTTTGCAGCTATCTCCTTTCCTTCATTTTTTGTGCTAACATTTGTATCACTAAAAGTAGCATTTCCTATATAGGAAAGCATAACCGAGGGTATAGCACCTAACTCTTTAAACCTAAATGAAACAACATGGCACATATGATTTACTTCTGAGAACTACGCATTGTGTGCAGAGATTTTGCAGCTATCTCCTTTCCTTCAGTTTCTGTGCTAACATTCCTGTGTATAAAAGAAGCATTTACACTATAGGAAAGCATTACCGAGGGTATAGCACCTAACTCTTTAAACCTAAATGAAACAACAAAGCACATATGATTTACTTCTGAGAACTAAGCATTGTGTGCAGAGATTTTGCAGCTATCTCCTTTCCTTCAGTTTTTGTGCTAACATTCGTATCTCCAGAATTAGCATTTCCTATACAGGAAAGCATAACCGAGGGTATAGGACCTAACTCTTAAACCTAAATAAACCAGCTCAGCACATATGATTTAATTCTGAGAACTAAGCATTGTGTGCAGAGATTTTGCAGCTATCTCCTTTCCTTCAGTTTTTGTGCTAACATTCGTATCTCTAAAAGTAACATTTCCTATATAGGAAAGCATAACTGCGGGTATAGCACCTAACTCTTTAAACATAAATGAAACAACATGGCACATATCATTTACTTCTGAGAAGTAAGCACTGTGTGCAGAGATTTTGCAGCTGTCTCCTTTCCTTCATTTTTTGTGCTAACATTCGTATCTCTAAAACTAGCATTTCCTACATAGGAAAGCATAACCGAGGGTAGAGCACCTAACACTTAAACCTAAATAAAACAGCATGGCATATATGATTTCCTTCTGAGAACTAAGCATTGTGTGCAGAGATTTGCAGCTATCTCTTTTCCTTCAGTTTTTGCGCTAACATTCCTATGTCTCAAACTTGCATTTAGACTATAGGAAAGCATTACCGCACGTATAGCACCTAACTGTTTATCCTAAATGAAACAAAATGGCACATATGGTTTACTTCTGAGAACTAAGCATTGTGTGCAGAGATTTTGCAGCTATCTCCTTTCCTTCAGTTTTTGTGCTAACATTCGTATCTCTAAAAGTAACATTTCCTATATAGGAAAGCATAACCGAGGGTATAGCACCTAACTCTTTAAACCTAAATGAAACAACATGGCACATATGATTTACTTCTGAGAACTACGCATTGTGTGCAGAGATTTTTCAGCTATCTCCTTTCCTTCAGTTTCTGTGCTAACATTCCTGTGTATAAAAGAAGCATTTACACTATAGGAAAGCATTACCGAGGGTATAGCACCTAACTCTTTAAACCTAAATGAAACAACAAAGCACATATGATTTACTTCTGAGAACTAAGCATTGTGTGCAGAGATTTTGCAGCTATCTCCTTTCCTTCAGTTTTTGTGCTAACATTCGTATCTCCAGAACTAGCATTTCCTATACAGGAAAGCATAACCGAGGGTATCGCACCTAAATCTTTAAACCTAAATGAAAGAACATGCAATATATGATTTACTTCTGAGAACTAAGCATTGTGTGCAGAGATTTTGCAGCTATCTCCTTTCCTTCATTTTTTGTGCTAACATTCCTACATCTGAAACTACCATTTACCCTATACGATAGCACAACCGAGGGTATAGCACCTAACTCTTTAAACCTAACTGAAACAACGTGGCACATATGATTTACTTCTGAGAACTAAGCATTGTGTGCAGAGATTTTGCAGCTATCTCCTTTCCTTCAGTTTTTGTGCTAACATTCGTACCTCCAGAACTAGCCTTTCCTATACAGGAAAGCATAACCGAGGGTATAGGACATAACTCTTAAACCTAAATAAACCAGCTCAGCACATATGATTTACTTCTGAGAACTAAGCATTGTGTGCAGAGATTTTGCAGCTATCTCCTTTCCTTCAGTTTTTGTGCTAACATTCGTACCTCCAGAACTAGCCTTTCCTATACAGGAAAGCATAACCGAGGGTATAGGACATAACTCTTAAACCTAAATAAACCAGCTCAGCACATATGATTTACTTCTGAGAACTAAGCATTGTGTGCAGAGATTTTGCAGCTATCTCCTTTCCTTCACTTTTTGTGCTAACATTCCTACATCTGAAACTTGCATTTACCCTATAGGATAGCATAACCGAGGCTATAGCACCTAACTCTTTAAACCTAACTGAAACAACATGGCACATATGATTTACTTCTGAGAACTAAGCATTGTGTGCAGAGATTTTGCAGCTATCTCCTTTCCTTCAGTTTTTGTGCTAACATTCATATGTCTAAAACTAGCATTTACAATATAGGAAAGCTTTACCGCGGGTATAGCACCTAACTCTTTAAACCTAAATCAAACAACATTGCACATATGATTTACTTCTGAGAACTAAGCATTGTGTGCAGAGATTTTGCAGCTATCTCCTTTCCTTCAGTTTTTGTGCTAACATTCATATGTCTAAAACTAGCATTTACACTGTAGGAAAGCATTACCGCGGGTATAGCACCTAACTCTTTAAACCTAAATCAAACAACATTGCACATATGATTTACTTCTGAGAACTAAGCATTGTGTGCAGAGATTTTGCAGCTATCTCCTTTCCTTCAGTTTTTCTGCTAACATTCGTATCTCTAAACCTAGCATTTCCTATATAGGAAAGCATAACCGAGGGTATAGCACCTAACTCTTAAACCTAAATGAAACAACATGGCAAATATGATTTACTTCTGAGAACTAAGCATTGTGTGCAGAGATTTTGCAGCTATCTCCTTTCCTTCATTTTTTGTGCTAACATTTGTATCACTAAAAGTAGCATTTCCTATATAGGAAAGCATAACCGAGGGTATAGCACCTAACTCTTTAAACCTAAATGAAACAACATGGCACATATGATTTACTTCTGAGAACTACGCATTGTGTGCAGAGATTTTGCAGCTATCTCCTTTCCTTCAGTTTCTGTGCTAACATTCCTGTGTATAAAAGAAGCATTTACACTATAGGAAAGCATTACCGAGGGTATAGCACCTAACTCTTTAAACCTAAATGAAACAACAAAGCACATATGATTTACTTCTGAGAACTAAGCATTGTGTGCAGAGATTTTGCAGCTATCTCCTTTCCTTCAGTTTTTGTGCTAACATTCGTATCTCCAGAATTAGCATTTCCTATACAGGAAAGCATAACCGAGGGTATAGGACCTAACTCTTAAACCTAAATAAACCAGCTCAGCACATATGATTTAATTCTGAGAACTAAGCATTGTGTGCAGAGATTTTGCAGCTATCTCCTTTCCTTCAGTTTTTGTGCTAACATTCGTATCTCTAAAAGTAACATTTCCTATATAGGAAAGCATAACTGCGGGTATAGCACCTAACTCTTTAAACATAAATGAAACAACATGGCACATATCATTTACTTCTGAGAAGTAAGCACTGTGTGCAGAGATTTTGCAGCTGTCTCCTTTCCTTCATTTTTTGTGCTAACATTCGTATCTCTAAAACTAGCATTTCCTACATAGGAAAGCATAACCGAGGGTAGAGCACCTAACACTTAAACCTAAATAAAACAGCATGGCATATATGATTTCCTTCTGAGAACTAAGCATTGTGTGCAGAGATTTGCAGCTATCTCTTTTCCTTCAGTTTTTGCGCTAACATTCCTATGTCTCAAACTTGCATTTAGACTATAGGAAAGCATTACCGCACGTATAGCACCTAACTGTTTATCCTAAATGAAACAAAATGGCACATATGGTTTACTTCTGAGAACTAAGCATTGTGTGCAGAGATTTTGCAGCTATCTCCTTTCCTTCAGTTTTTGTGCTAACATTCGTATCTCTAAAAGTAACATTTCCTATATAGGAAAGCATAACCGAGGGTATAGCACCTAACTCTTTAAACCTAAATGAAACAACATGGCACATATGATTTACTTCTGAGAACTACGCATTGTGTGCAGAGATTTTTCAGCTATCTCCTTTCCTTCAGTTTCTGTGCTAACATTCCTGTGTATAAAAGAAGCATTTACACTATAGGAAAGCATTACCGAGGGTATAGCACCTAACTCTTTAAACCTAAATGAAACAACAAAGCACATATGATTTACTTCTGAGAACTAAGCATTGTGTGCAGAGATTTTGCAGCTATCTCCTTTCCTTCAGTTTTTGTGCTAACATTCGTATCTCCAGAACTAGCATTTCCTATACAGGAAAGCATAACCGAGGGTATCGCACCTAAATCTTTAAACCTAAATGAAAGAACATGCAATATATGATTTACTTCTGAGAACTAAGCATTGTGTGCAGAGATTTTGCAGCTATCTCCTTTCCTTCATTTTTTGTGCTAACATTCCTACATCTGAAACTACCATTTACCCTATACGATAGCACAACCGAGGGTATAGCACCTAACTCTTTAAACCTAACTGAAACAACGTGGCACATATGATTTACTTCTGAGAACTAAGCATTGTGTGCAGAGATTTTGCAGCTATCTCCTTTCCTTCAGTTTTTGTGCTAACATTCGTACCTCCAGAACTAGCCTTTCCTATACAGGAAAGCATAACCGAGGGTATAGGACATAACTCTTAAACCTAAATAAACCAGCTCAGCACATATGATTTACTTCTGAGAACTAAGCATTGTGTGCAGAGATTTTGCAGCTATCTCCTTTCCTTCAGTTTTTGTGCTAACATTCGTATCTCTAAAAGTAACATTTCCTATATAGGAAAGCATAACTGTGGGTATAGCACCTAACTCTTTAAACATAAATGAAACAACATGGCACATATCATTTACTTCTGAGAAGTAAGCACTGTGTGCAGAGATTTTGCAGCTGTCTCCTTTCCTTCAGTTTTTGTGCTAACATTCGTATCTCTAAAACTAGCATTTCCTACATAGGAAAGCATAACCGAGGGTAGAGCACCTAACACTTAAACCTAAATAAAACAGCATGGCATATATGATTTCCTTCTGAGAACTAAGCATTGTGTGCAGAGATTTGCAGCTATCTCCTTTCCTTCAGTTTTTGCGCTAACATTCCTATGTCTCAAACTTGCATTTACACTATAGGAAAGCATTACCGCACGTATAGCACCTAACTGTTTATCCTAAATGAAACAACATGGCACATATGATTTACTTCTGAGAACTAAGCATTGTGTGAAGAGATTTTGCAGCTATCTCCTTTCCTTCAGTTTTTGTGCTAACATTCGTATCTCTAAAAGTAACATTTCCTATATAGGAAAGCATAACCGAGGGTATAGCACCTAACTCTTTAAACCTAAATGAAACAACATGGCACATATGATTTACTTCTGAGAACTACGCATTGTGTGCAGAGATTTTTCAGCTATCTCCTTTCCTTCAGTTTCTGTGCTAACATTCCTGTGTATAAAAGAAGCATTTACACTATAGGAAAGCATTACCGAGGGTATAGCACCTAACTCTTTAAACCTAAATGAAACAACAAAGCACATATGATTTACTTCTGAGAACTAAGCATTGTGTGCAGAGATTTTGCAGCTATCTCCTTTCCTTCAGTTTTTGTGCTAACATTCGTATCTCCAGAACTAGCATTTCCTATAGAGGAAAGCATAACCGAGGGTATCGCACCTAAATCTTTAAACCTAAATGAAAGAACATGCAATATATGATTTACTTCTGAGAACTAAGCATTGTGTGCAGAGATTTTGCAGCTATCTCCTTTCCTTCATTTTTTGTGCTAACATTCCTACATCTGAAACTACCATTTACCCTATACGATAGCATAACCGAGGGTATAGCACCTAACTCTTTAAACCTAACTGAAACAACGTGGCACATATGATTTACTTCTGAGAACTAAGCATTGTGTGCAGAGATTTTGCAGCTATCTCCTTTCCTTCAGTTTTTGTGCTAACATTCGTACCTCCAGAACTAGCCTTTCCTATACAGGAAAGCATAACCGAGGGTATAGGACATAACTCTTAAACCTAAATAAACCAGCTCAGCACATATGATTTACTTCTGAGAACTAAGCATTGTGTGCAGAGATTTTGCAGCTATCTCCTTTCCTTCAGTTTTTGTGCTAACATTCGTATCTCTAAAAGTAACATTTCCTATATAGGAAAGCATAACTGTGGGTATAGCACCTAACTCTTTAAACATAAATGAAACAACATGGCACATATCATTTACTTCTGAGAAGTAAGCACTGTGTGCAGAGATTTTGCAGCTGTCTCCTTTCCTTCAGTTTTTGTGCTAACATTCGTATCTCTAAAACTAGCATTTCCTACATAGGAAAGCATAACCGAGGGTAGAGCACCTAACACTTAAACCTAAATAAAACAGCATGGCATATATGATTTCCTTCTGAGAACTAAGCATTGTGTGCAGAGATTTGCAGCTATCTCCTTTCCTTCAGTTTTTGCGCTAACATTCCTATGTCTCAAACTTGCATTTACACTATAGGAAAGCATTACCGCACGTATAGCACCTAACTGTTTATCCTAAATGAAACAACATGGCACATATGATTTACTTCTGAGAACTAAGCATTGTGTGAAGAGATTTTGCAGCTATCTCCTTTCCTTCAGTTTTTGTGCTAACATTCGTATCTCTAAAAGTAACATTTCCTATATAGGAAAGCATAACCGAGGGTATAGCACCTAACTCTTTAAACCTAAATGAAACAACATGGCACATATGATTTACTTCTGAGAACTACGCATTGTGTGCAGAGATTTTGCAGCTATCTCCTTTCCTTCACTTTTTGTGCTAACATTCCTACATCTGAAACTAGCATTTACCCTATAGGATAGCATAACCGAGGCTATAGCACCTAACTCTTTAAACCTAACTGAAACAACATGGCACATATGATTTACTTCTGAGAACTAAGCATTGTGTGCAGAGATTTTGCAGCTATCTCCATTCCTTCAGTTTTTGTGCTAACATTCATATGTCTTAAACTAGCATTTACACTATAGGAAAGCTTTACCGCGTGTATAGCACCTAACTCTTTAAACCTAAATGAAACAACATTGCACATATGATTTACTTCTGAGAACTAAGCATTGTGCGCAGAGATTTTGCAACTACCTCCTTTCCTTCAGTTTTTGTGCTAACATTCGTATCTCCAGAACTAGCAATTCCTATACAGGAAAGCATAACTGAGGGTATAGCACCTAACTCTTTAAACCTAAATGAAACAACATGGCACATATGATTTACTTCTGAGAACTAAGCATTGTGTGCAGAGATTTTGCAGCTATCTCCTTTCCTTCAGTTTCTGTGCTAACATTCCTATGTCTAAAACTTGCATTTACACTATAGGAAACCATTACCGCGGGTATAGCACTCATCGGTTTAAACCTAAATGAAACAACATGGCACATATGATTTACTTCTGAGAACTAAGCATTGTGTGCAGAGATTTTGCAGCTATCTCCTTTCCTTCAATTTTTTGTGCTAACATTCGTACCTCCAGAACTAGCATTTCCTATACAGGAAAGCATAACCGAGGGTATAGCACATAACTCTTTAAACCTAAATGAAACAATATGGCACATATGATTTACTTCTGACAACTAAGCATTGTGTGCAGAGATTTTGCAGCTATCTCCTTTCCTTCAGTTTTTGTGCTAACATTCGTATCTCCAGAACTAGCATTTCCTATACAGGAAAGCATAACCGAGTGTATAGGACCTAACTCTTAAACCTAAATAAACCAGCTCAGCACATATGATTTACTTCTGAGAACTAAGCATTGTGTGCAGAGATTTTGCAGCTATCTCCTTACCTTCAGTTTTTGTGCTAACATTCTTATCTCTAAAACTAGCATTTCCTATAAAGGAAAGCATAACCGAGGGTATAGCACCTAACTCTTTAAACATAAATGAAACAACATGGCACATATCATTTACTTCTGAGAAGTAAGCACTGTGTGCAGAGATTTTGCAGCTGTCTCCTTTCCTTCAGTTTTTGTGCTAACATTCGTATCTATAAAACTAGCATTTCCTACATTGGAAAGCATAACCGAGGGTAGAGCACCTAACTCTTAAACCTAAATAAAACAGCATGGCATATATGATTTCCTTCTGAGAACTAAGCATTGTGTGCAGAGATTTGCAGCTATCTCCTTTCCTTCAGTTTTTGTGCTAACATTCTTATCTCTAAAAGTAACATTTCCTATATAGGAAAGCATAACCGAGGGTATAGCACCTAACTCTTTAAACCTAAATGAAACAACATGGCACATATGATTTACTTCTGAGAAATACGCATTGTATGCAGAGATTTTGCAGCTATCTCCTTTCCTTCAGTTTCTGTGCTAACATTCCTGTGTATAAAAGAAGCATTTACACTATAGGAAAGCATTACCGAGGGTATAGCACCTAACTCTTTAAACCTAAATGAAACAACAAAGCACATATGATTTACTTCTGAGAACTAAGCATTGTGTGCAGAGATTTTGCAGCTATCTCCTTTCCTTCAGTTTTTGTTCTAACATTCGTATCTCCAGAACTAGCATTTCCTATACAGGAAAGCATAACCGAGGGTATCGCACCTAAATCTTTAAACCTAAATGAAAGAACATGCAATATATGATTTACTTCTGAGAACTAAGCATTGTGTGCAGAGATTTTGCAGCTATCTCCTTTCCTTCATTTTCTGTGCTAACATTCCTACATCTGAAACTAGCATTTACCCTATACGATAGCATAACCGAGGGTATAGCACCTAACTCTTTAAACCTAACTGAAACAACGTGGCACATATGATTTACTTCTGAGAGCTAAGCATTGTGTGCAGAGATTTTGCAGCTATCTCCTTTCCTTCAGTTTTTGTGCTAACATTCGTACCTCCAGAACTAGCATTTCCTATACAGGAAAGCATAACCGAGGGTATAGGACCTAACTCTTAAACCTAAATAAACCAGCTCAGCACATATGATTTACTTCTGAGAATTAAGCATTGTGTGCAGAGATTTTGCAGCTGTCTCCTTTCCTTCAGTTTTTGTGCTAACATTCCTATCTCTAATACTAGAATTTCTTACATAGTAAAGCATAAACGAGGATATAGCAGCTAACTCTTTAAACCTACTTGAAATAGGATGGTACATATGATTTACTTCTGAGAACTAAACATTGTGTGCAGAGATTTTGCAGCTATCTCCTTTCCTTCAGTTTTTGTGCTAACATTCTTATCTCTAAAACTAGCATTTCCTATAAAGGAAAGCATAACCGAGGGTATAGCACCTAACTCTTTAAACCTAAATGAAACAACATGGCACATATGATTTACTTCTGAGAACTACGCATTGTGTGCAGAGATTTTGCAGCTATCTCCTTTCCTTCAGTTTTTGTGCTAACGTTCATATGTTTAAAACTAGCATTTACACTATAGGAAAGCATTACCGCGGGTATAGCACCGAACTCTTTAAACCTAAAACAAACAACATTGCACATATGATTTACTTCTGAGAACTAAGCATTGTGTGCAGAGATTTTGCAGCTATCTCCTTTCCTTCAGTTTTTGTGCTAACATTCGTATCTCTAAACCTAGCATTTCCTATATAGGAAAGCATAACCGAGGGTATAGCACCTAACTCTTTAAACCTAAATGAAACAACATGGCACATATGATTTACTTCTGAGAACTAAGCATTGTGTGCAGAGATTTTGCAGCTATCTCCTTTCCTTCATTTTTTGTGCTAACATTCGTATCTCTAAAAGTAGCATTTCCTATATAGGAAAGCATAACCGAGGGTATAGCACCTAACTCGTTAAACCTAAATGAAACAACATGGCACATATGATTTACTTCTGAGAACTACGCATTGTGTCCAGAGATTTTGCAGCTATCTCCTTTCCTTCAGTTTCTGTGCTAACATTCCTGTGTATAAAAGAAGCATTTACACTATAGGAAAGCATTACCGAGGGTATAGCACCTAACTCTTTAAACCTAAATGAAACAACAAAGCACATATGATTTACTTCTGAGAACTAAGCATTGTGTGCAGAGATTTTGCAGCTATCTCCTTTCCTTCAGTTTTTGTGCTAACATTCGTATCTCCAGAACTAGCATTTCCTATACAGGAAAGCATAACCGAGGGTATCGCACCTAAATCTTTAAACCTAAATGAAAGAACATGCAATATATGATTTACTTCTGAGAACTAAGCATTGTGTGCAGAGATTTTGCAGCTATCTCCTTTCCTTCATTTTTTGTGCTAACATTCCTACATCTGAAACTAGCATTTACCCTATACGATAGCATAACCGAGGGTATAGCACCTAACTCTTTAAACCTAACTGAAACAACGTGGCACATATGATTTACTTCTGAGAACTAAGCATTGTGTGCAGAGATTTTGCAGCTATCTCCTTTCCTTCAGTTTTTGTGCTAACATTCGTACCTCCAGAACTAGCCTTTCCTATACAGGAAAGCATAACCGAGGGTATAGGACATAACTCTTAAACCTAAATAAACCAGCTCAGCACATATGATTTACTTCTGAGAACTAAGCATTGTGTGCAGAGATTTTGCAGCTATCTCCTTTCCTTCAGTTTTTGTGCTAACATTCATATGTCTAAAACTAGCATTTACACTATAGGAAAGCATTACCGCGGGTATAGCACCTAACTCTTTAAACCTAAATCAGACAACATTGCACATATGATTTTCTTCTGAGAACTAAGCATTGTGTGTAGAGATTTTGCAGCTATCTCCTTTCTTTCATTTTTTGTGCCTACATTCGTATCTATAAAACTAGCATTTCCTATATAGGAAAGCATAACCTAGGGTATAGCACCTAACTCTTTAAACGTAAATGAAACAACATGGCACATATGATTTACTTCTGAGAACTAAGCATTGTGTGCAGAGATTTTGCAGCTATCTCCTTTCCTTCAGTTTTTGTGCTAACATTCGTATCTCTAAAACTAGCATTTCATATATAGGAAAGCTTCACAGAGGTTATAGCACCTAACTCTTTAAACCTAAATGAAACAACATGGCACATATGATTTACTTCTGAGAACTAAGCATTGTGTGCAGAGATTTTGCAGCTATCTCCTTTACTTCAGTTTTTGTGCTAATATTCGTATCTCCAGAACTAGCATTTCCTATTCAGGAAAGCATAACCGAGGGTATAGCACCTATCTCTTTAAACCTAAATTAAACAACATCGCACATATGATTTACTTCGGAGAACTAAGCATTGTGTGCAGAGATTTTGCAGCTATCTCCTTTCCTTTAGTTTTTGTGCTAACAAACCTATATCTGAAACTAGCATTTACACTACAGGATAGCATTACCGCGGGTATAGCACCGAACTCTTTAAACCTAAATGAAACAACATGGCACATATGATTTACTTCTGAGAACTAAGCATTGTGCGCAGAGATTTTGCAACTACCTCCTTTCCTTCAGTTTTTGTGCTAACATTCGTATCTCCAGAACTAGCATTTCCTGTACAGGAAAGCATAACTGAAAGTATATCACCTAACACTTTAAAAAAATGAAACAACATGGCACATATGATTTACTTCTGAGAACTAAGCATTGTGTGCAGAGATTTTGCAGCTATCTCCTTTCCTTCAATTTTTGTGCTAACATTCCTATGTCTAAAACTTGCATTTACACTATAGGAAAGCATTACCGTGGGTATAGCACCTAACTCTTTGAACCTAAATGAAATAACATGGCACATATGATTACTTCTGAGAACTAAGCATTGTGTGCATAGATTTTGCAGCTGTCTCCTTTCCTTCAGTTTTTGTGCTAACATTCTTAACTCTAAAACTAGCATTTCCTATAAAGGAAAGCATAACCGAGGGTATAGCACCTAACTCTTTAAACCTAAATGAAAAACATGGCACATATGATTTACTTCTGAGAACTACGCATTGTGTGCAGAGATTTTGCAGCTATCTCCTTTCCTTCACTTTTTGTGCTAACATTCCTACATCTGAAACTAGCATTTACCCTATACGATAGCATAACCGAAGCTATAGCACCTAACTCTTTAAACCTAACTGAAACAACATGGCACATATGATTTACTTCTGAGAACTAAGCATTGTGTGCAGAGATTTTGCAGCTATCTCCTTTCCTTCAGTTTTTGTGCTAACATTCATATGTCTAAAACTAGCATTTACACTATAGGAAAGCATTACCGCGGGTATAGCACCTAACTCTTTAAAACTAAATGAAACAACATTGCACATATGATTTACTTCTGAGAACTAAGCATTGTGCGCAGAGATTTTGCAACTACCTCCTTTCCTTCAGTTTTTGTGCTAACATTCGTATCTCCAGAACTAGAATTTCCTATACAGGAAAGCATAACTGAGGGTATAGCACCTAACTCTTTAAACCTAAATGAAACAACATGGCACATATGATTTACTTCTGAGAACTAAGCACTGTGTGCAGAGATTTTGCAGCTATCTCCTTTCCTTCAGTTTTTGTGCTAACATTCGTATCTCTAAAAGTAGCATTTCCTATATAGAAAGCATAACCGAGGGTATAGCACCTAACTCTTTAAACCTAAATGAAACAACATGGCACATATGATTTACTTCTGAGAACTACGCATTGTGTGCAGAGATTTTGCAGCTATCTCCTTTCTTTCAGTTTTTGTGCTAATGTTCCTATGTCTAAAACTAGCATTTACACTATAGGAAAGCTTTACCGCGGGTATAGCACCTAACTCTTTAAACATAAATGAAACAACACGGCACATATCATTTACTTCTGAGAAGTAAGCACTGTGTGCAGAGATTTTGCAGCTGTCTCCTTTCCTTCAGTTTTTGTGCTAACATTCGTATGTCTAAAACTAGCATTTCCTACATAGGAAAGCATAACCGAGGGTAGAGCACCTAACTTTTAAACCTAAATAAAACAGCATGGCATATATGATTTCCTTCTGAGAACTAAACATTGTGTGCAGAGATTTGCAGCTATCTCCTTTCCTTCAGTTTTTGTGCTAACATTCCTATGTCTCAAACTTGCATTTACACTATAGGAAAGCATTACCGCACGTATAGCACCTAACTGTTTAAACCTAAATGAAACAACATGGCACGTATGATTTACTTCTGGGAACTAAGAATTGTGTGCAGAGATTTTGCAGCTATCTCCTTTCCTTCAGTTTTTGTGCTAACATTCTTATCTCTTAAAGTAACATTTCCTATATAGGAAAGCATAACCGAGGGTATCGCACCTAAATCTTTAAACCTAAATGAAAGAACATGCAATATATGATTTACTTCTGAGAACTAAGCATTGTGTGCAGAGATTTTGCAGGTATCTCCTTTCCTTCATTTTCTGTGCTAACATTCCTACATCTGAAACTAGCATTTACCCTATACGATAGAATAAGCGAGGGTATAGCACCTAACTCTTTAAACCTAACTGAAACAACGTGGCACATATGGTTTACTTCTGAGAGCTAAGCATTTTGTGCAGAGATTTTGCAGCTATCTCCTTTCCTTCAGTTTTTGTGCTAACATTCGTACCTCCAGAACTAGCATTTCCTATACAGGAAAGCATAACTGAGGGTATAGGACCTAACTCTTAAACCTAAATAAACCAGCTCAGCACATATGATTTACTTCTGAGAACTAAGCATTTTGTGCAGAGATTTTGCAGCTATCTCCTTTCCTTCAGTTTTTGTGCTAACATTCGTACCTCCAGAACTAGCATTTCCTATACAGGAAAGCATAACTGAGGGTATAGGACCTAACTCTTAAACCTAAATAAACCAGCTCAGCACATATGATTTACTTCTGAGAACTAAGCATTGTGTGCAGAGATTTTGCAGCTATCTCCTTTCCTTCAGTTTTTGTGCTAACATTCGTATCTCTAAAAGTAACATTTCCTATATAGGAAAGCATAACTGTGGGTATAGCACCTAACTCTTTAAACATAAATGAAACAACATGGCACATATCATTTACTTCTGAGAAGTAAGCACTGTGTGCAGAGATTTTGCAGCTGTCCCCTTTCCTTCAGTTTTTGTGCTAACATTCGTATCTCTAAAACTAGCATTTCCTACATAGGAAAGCATAACCGAGGGTAGAGCACCTAACACTTAAACCTAAATAAAACAGCATGGCATATATGATTTCCTTCTGAGAACTAAGCATTGTGTGCAGAGATTTGCAGCTATCTCCTTTCCTTCAGTTTTTGCGCTAACATTCCTATGTCTCAAACTTTCATTTACACTATAGGAAAGCATTACTGCACGTATAGCACCTAACTGTTTATCCTAAATGAAACAACATGGCACATATGATTTACTTCTGAGAACTAAGCATTGTGTGCAGAGATTTTGCAGCTATCTCCTTTCCTTCAGTTTTTGTGCTAACATTCGTATCTCTAAAACTAACATTTCCTATATAGGAAAGCATAACCGAGGGTATAGCACCTAACTCTTTAAACCTAAATGAAACAACATGGCACATATGATTTACTTCTTAGAACTACGCATTGTGTGCAGAGATTTTGCAGCTATCTCCTTTCCTTCACTTTTTGTGCTAACATTCCTACATCTGAAACTAGCATTTACCCTATAGGATAGCATAACCGAGGCTATAGCACCTAACTATTTAAACCTAACTGAAACAACATGGCACATATGATTTACTTCTGAGAACTAAGCATTGTGTGCAGAGATTTTGCAGCTATCTCCTTTCCTTCAGTTTTTGTGCTAACATTCATATGTCTAAAACTAGCATTTACACTATAGGAAAGCATTACCGCGGGTATAGCACCTAACTCTTTAAACCTAAATGAAACAACATTGCACATATGATTTACTTCTGAGAACTAAGCATTGTGCGCAGAGATTTTGAAACTACCTCCTTTCCTTCAGTTTTTGTGCTAACATTCGTATCTCCAGAACTAGCATTTCCTATACAGGAAAGCATAACTGAGGGTATAGCACCTAACTCTTTAAACCTAAATGAAACAACATGGCACATATGATTTACTTCTGAGAACTAAGCATTGTGTGCAGAGATTTTGCAGCTATCTCCTTTCCTTCAGTTTTTGTGCTAACATTCGTACCTCCAGAACTAGCATTTCCTATACAGGAGAGCATAACCGAGGGTATAGCACATAACTCTTTAAACCTAAATGAAACAACATGGCACATATGATTTACTTCTGAGAACTAAGCATTGTGTGCAGAGATTTTGCAGCTATCTCCTTTCCTTCAGTTTTTGTGCTAACATTCGTATCTCCAGAACTAGCATTTCCTATACAGGAAAGCATACCTGAGGGTATAGGACCTAACTCTTAAACCTAAATAAACCACCTCAGCACATATGATTTACTTCTGAGAACTAAGCATTGTGTGCAGAGATTTTGCAGCTATCTCCTTTCCTTCAGTTTTTGTGCTAACATTCTTATCTCTAAAACTAGCATTTCCTATAAAGGAAAGCATAACCGAGGGTATAGCACCTAACTCTTTAATCATAAATGAAACAACATGGCACATATGATTTACTTCTGAGAACTACGCATTGTGTGCAGAGATTTTGCAGCTATCTCCTTTCCTTCAGTTTTTGTGCTAACATTCATAAGTCTAAAACTAGCATTTACACTGTAGGAAAGCATTACCGCGGGTATAGCACCTAACTCTTTAAACCTAAATCAAACAACATTGCACATATGATTTACTTCTGAGAACTAAGCATTGTGTGCAGAGATTTTGCAGCTATCTCCTTTCCTTCAGTTTTTGTGCTAACATTCGTATCTCTAAACCTAGCATTTCCTATATAGGAAAGCATAACCGAGGGTATAGCACCTAACTCTTTAAACCTAAATGAAACAACATGGCACATATGATTTACTTCTGAGAACTAAGCATTGTGTGCAGAGATTTTGCAGCTATCTCCTTTCCTTCATTTTTTGTGCTAACATTCGTATCTCTAAAAGTAGCATTTCCTATATAGGAAAGCATAACCGAGGGTATAGCACCTAACTCGTTAAACCTAAATGAAACAACATGGCACATATGATTTACTTCTGAGAACTACGCATTGTGTCCAGAGATTTTGCAGGTATCTCCTTTCCTTCAGTTTCTGTGCTAACATTCCTGTGTATAAAAGAAGCATTTACACTATAGGAAAGCATTACCGAGGGTATAGCACCTAACTCTTTAAACCAAAATGAAACAACAAAGCACATATGATTTACTTCTGAGAACTAAGCATTGTGTGCAGAGATTTTGCAGCTATCTCCTTTCCTTCAGTTTTTGTGCTAACATTCGTATCTCCAGAACTAGCATTTCCTATACAGGAAAGCAGAACCGAGGGTATCGCACCTAAATCTTTAAACCTAAATGAAAGAACATGCAATATATGATTTACTTCTGAGAACTAAGCATTGTGTGCAGAGATTTTGCAGCTATCTCCTTTCCTTCATTTTTTGTGCTAACATTCCTACATCTGAAACTAGCATTTACCCTATACGATAGCATAACCGAGGGTATAGCACCTAACTCTTTAAACCTAACTGAAACAACGTGGCACATATGATTTACTTCTGAGAACTAAGCATTGTGTGCAGAGATTTTGCAGCTATCTCCTTTCCTTCAGTTTTTGTGCTAACATTCGTACCTCCAGAACTAGCCTTTCCTATACAGGAAAGCATAACCGAGGGTATAGGACATAACTCTTAAACCTAAATAAACCAGCTCAGCACATATGATTTACTTCTGAGAACTAAGCATTGTGTGCAGAGATTTTGCAGCTATCTCCTTTCCTTCACTTTTTGTGCTAACATTCCTACATCTGAAACTTGCATTTACCCTATAGGATAGCATAACCGAGGCTATAGCACCTAACTCTTTAAACCTAACTGAAACAACATGGCACATATGATTTACTTCTGAGAACTAAGCATTGTGTGCAGAGATTTTGCAGCTATCTCCTTTCCTTCAGTTTTTGTGCTAACATTCATATGTCTAAAACTAGCATTTACAATATAGGAAAGCTTTACCGCGGGTATAGCACCTAACTCTTTAAACCTAAATCAAACAACATTGCACATATGATTTACTTCTGAGAACTAAGCATTGTGTGCAGAGATTTTGCAGCTATCTCCTTTCCTTCAGTTTTTGTGCTAACATTCATATGTCTAAAACTAGCATTTACACTGTAGGAAAGCATTACCGCGGGTATAGCACCTAACTCTTTAAACCTAAATCAAACAACATTGCACATATGATTTACTTCTGAGAACTAAGCATTGTGTGCAGAGATTTTGCAGCTATCTCCTTTCCTTCAGTTTTTCTGCTAACATTCGTATCTCTAAACCTAGCATTTCCTATATAGGAAAGCATAACCGAGGGTATAGCACCTAACTCTTAAACCTAAATGAAACAACATGGCAAATATGATTTACTTCTGAGAACTAAGCATTGTGTGCAGAGATTTTGCAGCTATCTCCTTTCCTTCATTTTTTGTGCTAACATTTGTATCACTAAAAGTAGCATTTCCTATATAGGAAAGCATAACCGAGGGTATAGCACCTAACTCTTTAAACCTAAATGAAACAACATGGCACATATGATTTACTTCTGAGAACTACGCATTGTGTGCAGAGATTTTGCAGCTATCTCCTTTCCTTCAGTTTCTGTGCTAACATTCCTGTGTATAAAAGAAGCATTTACACTATAGGAAAGCATTACCGAGGGTATAGCACCTAACTCTTTAAACCTAAATGAAACAACAAAGCACATATGATTTACTTCTGAGAACTAAGCATTGTGTGCAGAGATTTTGCAGCTATCTCCTTTCCTTCAGTTTTTGTGCTAACATTCGTATCTCCAGAATTAGCATTTCCTATACAGGAAAGCATAACCGAGGGTATCGCACCTAAATCTTTACACCTAAATGAAAGAACATGCAATATATGATTTACTTCTGAGAACTAAGGATTGTGTGCAGAGATTTTGCAGCTATCTCCTTTCCTTCATTTTTTGTGCTAACATTCCTATATCTGAAACTAGCATTTACCCTATATGATAGCATAACCGAAGGTATAGCACCTAACTCTTTAAACCTAACTGAAACAACGTGGCACATATGATTTACTTCTGAGAACTAAGCATTGTGTGCAGAGATTTTGCAGCTATCTCCTTTCCTTCAGTTTTTGTGCTAACATTCGTACCTCCAGAACTAGCATTTCCTATACAGGAAAGCATAACCGAGGGTATAGGACCTAACTCTTAAACCTAAATAAACCAGCTCAGCACATATGATTTAATTCTGAGAACTAAGCATTGTGTGCAGAGATTTTGCAGCTATCTCCTTTCCTTCAGTTTTTGTGCTAACATTCGTATCTCTAAAAGTAACATTTCCTATATAGGAAAGCATAACTGCGGGTATAGCACCTAACTCTTTAAACATAAATGAAACAACATGGCACATATCATTTACTTCTGAGAAGTAAGCACTGTGTGCAGAGATTTTGCAGCTGTCTCCTTTCCTTCATTTTTTGTGCTAACATTCGTATCTCTAAAACTAGCATTTCCTACATAGGAAAGCATAACCGAGGGTAGAGCACCTAACACTTAAACCTAAATAAAACAGCATGGCATATATGATTTCCTTCTGAGAACTAAGCATTGTGTGCAGAGATTTGCAGCTATCTCTTTTCCTTCAGTTTTTGCGCTAACATTCCTATGTCTCAAACTTGCATTTAGACTATAGGAAAGCATTACCGCACGTATAGCACCTAACTGTTTATCCTAAATGAAACAAAATGGCACATATGGTTTACTTCTGAGAACTAAGCATTGTGTGCAGAGATTTTGCAGCTATCTCCTTTCCTTCAGTTTTTGTGCTAACATTCGTATCTCTAAAAGTAACATTTCCTATATAGGAAAGCATAACCGAGGGTATAGCACCTAACTCTTTAAACCTAAATGAAACAACATGGCACATATGATTTACTTCTGAGAACTACGCATTGTGTGCAGAGATTTTTCAGCTATCTCCTTTCCTTCAGTTTCTGTGCTAACATTCCTGTGTATAAAAGAAGCATTTACACTATAGGAAAGCATTACCGAGGGTATAGCACCTAACTCTTTAAACCTAAATGAAACAACAAAGCACATATGATTTACTTCTGAGAACTAAGCATTGTGTGCAGAGATTTTGCAGCTATCTCCTTTCCTTCAGTTTTTGTGCTAACATTCGTATCTCCAGAACTAGCATTTCCTATACAGGAAAGCATAACCGAGGGTATCGCACCTAAATCTTTAAACCTAAATGAAAGAACATGCAATATATGATTTACTTCTGAGAACTAAGCATTGTGTGCAGAGATTTTGCAGCTATCTCCTTTCCTTCATTTTTTGTGCTAACATTCCTACATCTGAAACTACCATTTACCCTATACGATAGCACAACCGAGGGTATAGCACCTAACTCTTTAAACCTAACTGAAACAACGTGGCACATATGATTTACTTCTGAGAACTAAGCATTGTGTGCAGAGATTTTGCAGCTATCTCCTTTCCTTCAGTTTTTGTGCTAACATTCGTACCTCCAGAACTAGCCTTTCCTATACAGGAAAGCATAACCGAGGGTATAGGACATAACTCTTAAACCTAAATAAACCAGCTCAGCACATATGATTTACTTCTGAGAACTAAGCATTGTGTGCAGAGATTTTGCAGCTATCTCCTTTCCTTCAGTTTTTGTGCTAACATTCGTATCTCTAAAAGTAACATTTCCTATATAGGAAAGCATAACTGTGGGTATAGCACCTAACTCTTTAAACATAAATGAAACAACATGGCACATATCATTTACTTCTGAGAAGTAAGCACTGTGTGCAGAGATTTTGCAGCTGTCTCCTTTCCTTCAGTTTTTGTGCTAACATTCGTATCTCTAAAACTAGCATTTCCTACATAGGAAAGCATAACCGAGGGTAGAGCACCTAACACTTAAACCTAAATAAAACAGCATGGCATATATGATTTCCTTCTGAGAACTAAGCATTGTGTGCAGAGATTTGCAGCTATCTCCTTTCCTTCAGTTTTTGCGCTAACATTCCTATGTCTCAAACTTGCATTTACACTATAGGAAAGCATTACCGCACGTATAGCACCTAACTGTTTATCCTAAATGAAACAACATGGCACATATGATTTACTTCTGAGAACTAAGCATTGTGTGAAGAGATTTTGCAGCTATCTCCTTTCCTTCAGTTTTTGTGCTAACATTCGTATCTCTAAAAGTAACATTTCCTATATAGGAAAGCATAACCGAGGGTATAGCACCTAACTCTTTAAACCTAAATGAAACAACATGGCACATATGATTTACTTCTGAGAACTACGCATTGTGTGCAGAGATTTTTCAGCTATCTCCTTTCCTTCAGTTTCTGTGCTAACATTCCTGTGTATAAAAGAAGCATTTACACTATAGGAAAGCATTACCGAGGGTATAGCACCTAACTCTTTAAACCTAAATGAAACAACAAAGCACATATGATTTACTTCTGAGAACTAAGCATTGTGTGCAGAGATTTTGCAGCTATCTCCTTTCCTTCAGTTTTTGTGCTAACATTCGTATCTCCAGAACTAGCATTTCCTATAGAGGAAAGCATAACCGAGGGTATCGCACCTAAATCTTTAAACCTAAATGAAAGAACATGCAATATATGATTTACTTCTGAGAACTAAGCATTGTGTGCAGAGATTTTGCAGCTATCTCCTTTCCTTCATTTTTTGTGCTAACATTCCTACATCTGAAACTACCATTTACCCTATACGATAGCATAACCGAGGGTATAGCACCTAACTCTTTAAACCTAACTGAAACAACGTGGCACATATGATTTACTTCTGAGAACTAAGCATTGTGTGCAGAGATTTTGCAGCTATCTCCTTTCCTTCAGTTTTTGTGCTAACATTCGTACCTCCAGAACTAGCCTTTCCTATACAGGAAAGCATAACCGAGGGTATAGGACATAACTCTTAAACCTAAATAAACCAGCTCAGCACATATGATTTACTTCTGAGAACTAAGCATTGTGTGCAGAGATTTTGCAGCTATCTCCTTTCCTTCAGTTTTTGTGCTAACATTCGTATCTCTAAAAGTAACATTTCCTATATAGGAAAGCATAACTGTGGGTATAGCACCTAACTCTTTAAACATAAATGAAACAACATGGCACATATCATTTACTTCTGAGAAGTAAGCACTGTGTGCAGAGATTTTGCAGCTGTCTCCTTTCCTTCAGTTTTTGTGCTAACATTCGTATCTCTAAAACTAGCATTTCCTACATAGGAAAGCATAACCGAGGGTAGAGCACCTAACACTTAAACCTAAATAAAACAGCATGGCATATATGATTTCCTTCTGAGAACTAAGCATTGTGTGCAGAGATTTGCAGCTATCTCCTTTCCTTCAGTTTTTGCGCTAACATTCCTATGTCTCAAACTTGCATTTACACTATAGGAAAGCATTACCGCACGTATAGCACCTAACTGTTTATCCTAAATGAAACAACATGGCACATATGATTTACTTCTGAGAACTAAGCATTGTGTGAAGAGATTTTGCAGCTATCTCCTTTCCTTCAGTTTTTGTGCTAACATTCGTATCTCTAAAAGTAACATTTCCTATATAGGAAAGCATAACCGAGGGTATAGCACCTAACTCTTTAAACCTAAATGAAACAACATGGCACATATGATTTACTTCTGAGAACTACGCATTGTGTGCAGAGATTTTGCAGCTATCTCCTTTCCTTCACTTTTTGTGCTAACATTCCTACATCTGAAACTAGCATTTACCCTATAGGATAGCATAACCGAGGCTATAGCACCTAACTCTTTAAACCTAACTGAAACAACATGGCACATATGATTTACTTCTGAGAACTAAGCATTGTGTGCAGAGATTTTGCAGCTATCTCCATTCCTTCAGTTTTTGTGCTAACATTCATATGTCTTAAACTAGCATTTACACTATAGGAAAGCTTTACCGCGTGTATAGCACCTAACTCTTTAAACCTAAATGAAACAACATTGCACATATGATTTACTTCTGAGAACTAAGCATTGTGCGCAGAGATTTTGCAACTACCTCCTTTCCTTCAGTTTTTGTGCTAACATTCGTATCTCCAGAACTAGCAATTCCTATACAGGAAAGCATAACTGAGGGTATAGCACCTAACTCTTTAAACCTAAATGAAACAACATGGCACATATGATTTACTTCTGAGAACTAAGCATTGTGTGCAGAGATTTTGCAGCTATCTCCTTTCCTTCAGTTTCTGTGCTAACATTCCTATGTCTAAAACTTGCATTTACACTATAGGAAACCATTACCGCGGGTATAGCACTCATCGGTTTAAACCTAAATGAAACAACATGGCACATATGATTTACTTCTGAGAACTAAGCATTGTGTGCAGAGATTTTGCAGCTATCTCCTTTCCTTCAATTTTTTGTGCTAACATTCGTACCTCCAGAACTAGCATTTCCTATACAGGAAAGCATAACCGAGGGTATAGCACATAACTCTTTAAACCTAAATGAAACAATATGGCACATATGATTTACTTCTGACAACTAAGCATTGTGTGCAGAGATTTTGCAGCTATCTCCTTTCCTTCAGTTTTTGTGCTAACATTCGTATCTCCAGAACTAGCATTTCCTATACAGGAAAGCATAACCGAGTGTATAGGACCTAACTCTTAAACCTAAATAAACCAGCTCAGCACATATGATTTACTTCTGAGAACTAAGCATTGTGTGCAGAGATTTTGCAGCTATCTCCTTACCTTCAGTTTTTGTGCTAACATTCTTATCTCTAAAACTAGCATTTCCTATAAAGGAAAGCATAACCGAGGGTATAGCACCTAACTCTTTAAACATAAATGAAACAACATGGCACATATCATTTACTTCTGAGAAGTAAGCACTGTGTGCAGAGATTTTGCAGCTGTCTCCTTTCCTTCAGTTTTTGTGCTAACATTCGTATCTATAAAACTAGCATTTCCTACATAGGAAAGCATAACCGAGGGTAGAGCACCTAACTCTTAAACCTAAATAAAACAGCATGGCATATATGATTTCCTTCTGAGAACTAAGCATTGTGTGCAGAGATTTGCAGCTATCTCCTTTCCTTCAGTTTTTGTGCTAACATTCTTATCTCTAAAAGTAACATTTCCTATATAGGAAAGCATAACCGAGGGTATAGCACCTAACTCTTTAAACCTAAATGAAACAACATGGCACATATGATTTACTTCTGAGAAATACGCATTGTATGCAGAGATTTTGCAGCTATCTCCTTTCCTTCAGTTTCTGTGCTAACATTCCTGTGTATAAAAGAAGCATTTACACTATAGGAAAGCATTACCGAGGGTATAGCACCTAACTCTTTAAACCTAAATGAAACAACAAAGCACATATGATTTACTTCTGAGAACTAAGCATTGTGTGCAGAGATTTTGCAAGCTATCTCCTTTCCTTCAGTTTTTGTGCTAACATACGTATCTCTAAAAGTAGCATATCCTATATAGGAAAGCATAACCGAGGGTATAGCACCTAACTCTTTAAACCTAAATGAAACAAGATGGCACATATGATTTACTTCAGAGAACTATGCATTGTGTGTAGAGATTTTGCAGCTATCTCCTTTCCTTCAGTTTTTGTGCTAACATTCGTATCACTAAAACTAGCATTTCCTACATAGCAAAGCATAACCGAGGGTACACCACCTAACTCTTTAAACCTAAATGAAACAACATGGCACATATGATTTACTTCTGAGAACTAAGCATTGCGTGCAGAGATTTTGCAGCTATCTCCTTTCCTTCAGTTTTTGTGCTGACATTCGTATCTCCAGAACTAGCATTTCCTATACAGGAAAGCATAACTGATGGTATAGCACCTAACTCTTTAAACCTAAATGAAACAATATGGCACGTATGATTTACTTCTGAGACTAAGCATTTTGTGCAGAGATTTTGCAGCTATCTCCTTTCCTTCAGTTTTTGTGCTAACATTCCTATGTCTAAAACTTGCATTTACACTGTAGGAAAGCATAACCGCGGGTATAGCACCTAACTGTTTAAACCTAAATGAAACAACATGGCACATATGATATACTTCTGAGAACTAAGCATTGTGTGCAGAGATTTTGCAGCTATCTCCTTTCCTTCAGTTTTTGTGGTAACATTCGTATCTCCAGAACTAGCATTTCCTAAACAGGAAAGCATAACCGAGGGTATCGCACCTAAATCTTTAAACCTAAATGAAAGAACATGGGACATATGATTTACTTCTGAGACCTGAGCATTGTGTGCAGAGATTTTGCAGCTATCTCCTTTCCTTCAGTTTTTGTGCTAACATTCCTACATCTGAAACTAGCATTAACCTATAGGATAGCATAACCGAGGGTATAGCACCTAACTCTTTAAACCTAACTGAAACAACATGGCATATATGATTTACTTCTGAGAACTACGCATTGTGTGCAGAGATTTTGCAGCTATCTCATTTCCTTCAGTTTTTGTGCTAACATTCCTGTGTATAAAAGAAGCATTTACACTATAGGAAAGTATTACCGAAGGTATAGCACCTAACTCTTTAAACCTAAATGAAACAACATGGCACATATCATTTAGTTCTGAGAACTAAGCATTGTGTGCAGAGATTTTGCAGATATCTCCTTTCCTTCAGTTTTTGTGCTAACATTCGTATCTCCAGAACTAGCATTTCCTATAAAGGAAAGCATAATCGAGGGTATCGCACCTAAATCTTTAAACCAAATGAAAGAACATGGCACATATGATTTACTTCTGAGAACTAAGCATTGTGTGCAGAGATTTTGCAGCTATCTCCTTTACTTCAGTTTTTGTGCTAACATTCCTACATCTGAAACTAGAATTTACCCTATAGGATAGCATAACCGAGGGTATAGCACCTAACTCTTTAAACCTAACTGAAACAACATGGCACATATGATTTACTTCTGAGAACTAAGCATTGTGTGCAGAGATTTTGCAGCTATCTGCTTTCCTTCAGTTTTTGTGCTAATATTCCTATGTCTAAAACTAGCATTTACACTATAGGAAAGCATTACCGCGGGTATAGCACCTAACTCTTTAAACCTAAATGAAACAACATGGCACATATCATTTACTTCTGCGAATTAAGCATTGTGTGCAGAGATTTTGCAGCTATATCCTTTCCTTCAGTTTTTGTGCTAACATTCCTACATCTGAAAATAGCATTTACAATATAGGATAGCATAACCGAGGGTATAGCACCTAACTCTTTAACCTAATTGAAACAACATGGCACATATGATTTACTTCTGAGAACTAAGCATTGTGTGCAGAGATTTTGCAGCTATCTCCTTTCCTTCAGTTTTTGTGCTAACATTCGTATCTCTAAAACTAGCATTTCCTACATAGGATAGCATAACCGAGGGTATACCACCTAACTCTTTAAACCTAAATGAAACAACATGGCACATATGATTTTCTTCTGAGAACTAAGCATTGCGTGCAGAGATTTTGCTGCTATCTCCTTTCCTTCAGTTTTTGTGCTAACATTCGTATTTCCAGAACTAGTATTTCCTATACAGGAAAGCATAACCGAGGGTATAGCACCTAACTCTTTAAACCTAAAGTAAACAACATGGCACATATGATTTACTTCGGAGAACTAAGCATTGTGTGCAGAGATTTTGCAGCTATCTCCTTTCCTTCAGTTTTTGTGCTAACATTCGTATCTCTAAAGCTTGCATTTCCTATATAGGAAAGCATTACCGCGGGCATAGGAAATAACTCTTTAAACCTAAATGAAACATCATGGCACATATCATTTACATCTGAGCACTAAGCATTATGTGCAGAGATTTTGCAGCTATCTCCTTTCCTTCAGATTTTGTGCTAACATTCCTATATCTAAAACTATCTTTTACACTATAGGATAGCATTACCGCGGGAATAGCACCTAAGTCTTTAAACCTAAATGAAACAAGATGTCACATATGATTTACTTCTGAGAACTAAGCATCGTGTGCAGAGATTTTGCAGCTATCTCCTTTCCTTCAGTTTTTGTGCTAACATTCGTATCTCCAGAACTAGCATTTCCTATACAGGAAAGCATAACTGAGGGTATAGCACCTAACTCCTTAAAAACAAATGAAACAACATGGCATTTATGATTTACTTTAGAGAACTAAGCATTGTGTGCAGAGATTTTAGAGGTATCTCCTTTCCGTCAGTTTTTGTGCTAACATTCGTATCTCTAAAAGTAGCATATCCTATATAGGAAAGCATAACCGAGGGTATGGCACCTAACTCTTTAAACCTAAAAGAAACAACATGGCACATATGATTTTTTTCTGAGAAATACACATTGTGTGCAGATATTTTGCAGCTATCTCCTTTCCTTCAGTTTTTGTGCTAACATCCGTATCTCCAGAACTAGCGTTTCCTATACAGAAAAGCATAACCGAGGGTATAGCACCTAACTCTTTAAACATAAATGAAACAACATGGCCCATATGATATACTTCTGAGAACTAAGCATTGTGTGCAGAGATTTTGCAGGTATCTCCTTTCCTTCAGTTTTTGTACTAACATTCGTATCTCTAAAATTTGCATTTCCTATATAGGAAAGCATAACCGAGGGTATAGGACCTAACTCTTAAACCTAAATAAAACAGCATAGCATATATGATTTACTTCTGAGAACTAAGCATTGTGTGGAGAGATTTTGCAGCTATCTCCTTTCCTTCAGTTTTTGTGCTAACATTCGTACCTCCAGAACTATCATTTCCTATACAGGAAAGCATAACCGAGGGTATAGCACATAACTCTTTAAACCAAATGAAACAACATGGCACATATGATATACTTCTGAGAACTAAGCATTGTGTGCAGAGATTTGCAGCTATCTCCTTTCCTTCAGTTTTTGTGCTAAGATGCGTATTTCCAGAACTAGCATTTCCTATACAGGAAAGCCTAACCCAGGGTATAGCACCTAACTCTTTAAACCTAAATGAAACAACATGGCACATATGATATACTTCTGAGAACTAAGCATTGTGTGCAGAGATTTTGCAGCTCTCTCCTTTCCTTCAGTTTTTGTGCTAACATTCGTATCTCTAAAACTAGGATTTCTTATATAGGAAAGCATAACCGAGGGTATAGGACCTAACTCTTAAACCTAAATAAAACAGCATAGCACATATGATTTACTCCTGAGAACTAAGCATTGTGTGCAGAGATTTTGCAGCTATCTCCTTTCCTTCAGTTTTTGTGCTAACATTCCTATGTCTAAAACTTGCATTTACACTGTAGGAAAGCATTACCGCGAGTATAGCACCTAACTGTTTAAACCTAAATGAAACAACATGGCACATATGATTTACTTCTGAGAACTAAGCATTGTGTGCAGAGATTTTGCAGCTATCTCCTTTCCTACAGGTTTGTGCTAACATTCGTATCTCTAAAAGTAGCATATCCTATATAGGAAAGCATAACCGAGGGTATAGCACCTAACTCTTTAAACCTAAATGAAACAACATGGCACATATGATTTACTTCTGAGAAATACTCATTGTGTGTAGAGATTTTGAAGCTATCTCCTTTCCTTCACTTTTTGTGCTTACATTCGTGTCTCCAGAACTAGCTTTTCCTATACAGGAAAGCATAACCGAGGGTATAGCACCTAACACTTTAAACCTAAATGAAACAACAAGGCACATATGATATACTTCTGAGAACTAAGCATTGTGTGCAGAGATTTTGCAGGTATCTCCTTTCCTTCAGTTTTTGTGCTAACATTCGTATCTCTAAAATTTGCATTTCCTATATAGGAAAGCATAACCGAGGGTATAGGACCTAACTCTTAAACCTAAATAAAACAGCATAGCACATATGATTTACTTCTGAGAACTAAGCATTGTGTGCAGAGATTTTGCAGCTATCTCCTTTCCTTCAGTTTTTGTGCTAACATTCCTATGTCTAAAACTAGCATTTACACTTTAGGAAAGCATAACCGAGGCTATAGCACCTAACTCTTAAACCTAAATAAAACAGCATGGCACATATGATTTACTCCTGAGAACTAAGCATTGTGTGCAGAGATTTTGCAGCTGTCTCCTTTCCTTCAGTTTTTGTGCTAACATTCGTACCTCCAGAACTAGCATTTCCTATACAGGAAAGAATAACCGCTGGTATAGCACCTAACTCTTTAAACCTAAATGAAACAACATGGCACATATGATATACTTCTGAGAACTAAGCATTGTGTGCAGAGATTTTGCAGCTATCTCCTTTCCTTCAGTTTTTGTGCTAACATTCGTATCTCTAAAACTAGCATTTCCTACATAGGAAAGCATAACCGAGGGTATAGCACCTAACTCTTAAACCTAAAAAAAACAGCATGGCACATATCATTTACTTCTCAGAACTAAGCATTGTGTGCAGAGATTTTGCAGCTATCTCCTTTCCTCCAGTTTTTGTGCTAACATTCCTATGTCTAAAACTTGCATTTACAGTATTGGAAAGCATTACCATGGGTATAGCACCTAACTCTTTAAACCTAAATGAAACAACATGGCACATATCATTTACTTCTGAGAACTAAGCATTGTGTGCAGAGATTGCAGCTATCTCCTTTCCTTTGTTTTTGTGCTAACATTCGTACCTCCAGAACTAGCATTTCCTATACAGGAATGCATAACCGAGGGTATCGCACCTTAATCTTTAAACCTAAATAAAAGAACATGGCACATATAATTTACTCCTGAGAACTAAGCATTGTGTGCAGAGATTTTGCAGCTATCTCCTTTCCTTCAGTTTTTGTGCTAACATTAATACATCTGAAACTAGCATTTACACTATAGGATAGAATAACCGAGGGTATAGCACCTAACTCTTTAAACCTAACTGAAACAGCATGGCACATATGATTTACTTCTGAGAACTAAGCATTGTGCGCAGAGATTTTGCAGCTACCTCCTTTCCTTCTGTTTTTGTGCTAACATTCGTATCTCTAAAACTAGCATTTCCTACATATGAAGCATAACCGAGGGTATAGCACCTAACTCTTAAAACTAAATAAAACAGCATGGCACATATGATTTACTCCTGATAATTAAGCATTGTGTGCAGAGATTTTGCAGCTATATCCTTTCCTTCAGTTTTTGTGCTAACATTCCTATGTCTAAAACTTGCATTTACACTATAGGAGAGCATTACCGCGAGTATAGCACCTAACTGTTTAAACCTAAATGAAACAACATGGCACATATGATTTACTTCTGAGAACTAAGCATTGTGTGCAGAGATTTTGCAGCTATCTCCTTTCCTTCAGTTTTTGTGCTAACATTCGTATCTCTAAAACTAGCATTTCCTATTTAGGAAACCATAACCTAGGGTATAGGACCTAACTCTTAAACCTAAATAAAATAGCATCGCACATATGATTTACTTCTGAGAACTAAGCATTGTGTGCAGAGATTTTGCAGCTATCTCCTTTCCTTCAGTTTTTGTGCTAACATTCCTATGTCTAAAACTAGCATTTACACTATAGGAAAGAATTACCGCGGGTATTGCACCTAACTCTTTAAACCTAAATGAAATAACATGGCACATATGATTTACTTCTGAGAACTAAGCATTGTGTGCAGAGATTTTGCAGCTGTCTCCTTTCCTTCAGTTTTTGTGCTAACATTCGTACCTCCAGAACTAGCATTTCCTATACAGGAAAGAATAACCGCTGGTATAGCACCTAACTCTTTAAACCTAAATGAAACAACATGGCACATATGATATACTTCTGAGAACTAAGCATTGTGTGCAGAGATTTTGCAGCTATCTCCTTTCCTTCAGTTTTTGTGCTAACATTCGTATCTCTAAAACTAGCATTTCCTACATAGGAAAGCATAACCGAGGGTATAGCACCTAACTCTTAAACCTAAAAAAAACAGCATGGCACATATCATTTACTTCTCAGAACTAAGCATTGTGTGCAGAGATTTTGCAGCTATCTCCTTTCCTCCAGTTTTTGTGCTAACATTCCTATGTCTAAAACTTGCATTTACAGTATTGGAAAGCATTACCGCGGGTATAGCACCTAACACTTTAAACCTAAATGAAACAACATGGCACATATCATTTACTTCTGAGAACTAAGCATTGTGTGCAGAGATTGCAGCTATCTCCTTTCCTTTGTTTTTGTGCTAACATTCGTACCTCCAGAACTAGCATTTCCTATACAGGAATGCATAACCGAGGGTATCGCACCTTAATCTTTAAACCTAAATAAAAGAACATGGCACATATAATTTACTCCTGAGAACTAAGCATTGTGTGCAGAGATTTTGCAGCTATCTCCTTTCCTTCAGTTTTTGTGCTAACATTAATACATCTGAAACTAGCATTTACACTATAGGATAGAATAACCGAGGGTATAGCACCTAACTCTTTAAACCTAACTGAAACAGCATGGCACATATGATTTACTTCTGAGAACTAAGCATTGTGCGCTGAGATTTTGCAGCTACCTCCTTTCCTTCTGTTTTTCTGCTAACATTCGTATCTCTAAAACTAGCATTTCCTACATATGAAGCATAACCGAGGGTATAGCACCTAACTCTTAAAACTAAATAAAACAGCATGGCACATATGATTTACTCCTGATAACTAAGCATTGTGTGCAGAGATTTTGCAGCTATCTCCTTTCCTTCAGTTTTTGTGCTAACATTCCTATGTCTAAAACTTGCATTTACACTATAGGAGAGCATTACCGCGAGTATAGTACCTAACTGTTTAAACCTAAATGAAACAACATGGCACATATGATTTACTTCTGAGAACTAAGCATTGTGTGCAGAGATTTTGCAGCTATCTCCTTTCCTTCAGTTTTTTTGCTAACATTCGTATCTGTAAAACTAGAATTTCTATATATAGGAAAGCATAACCGAGGGTATAGCACCTAAATCTTTAAACCTAAATGAAAGAACATGGCACATATGATTTACTTCTGAGAACTTAGCATTGTGTACAGAGATTTAGCAGCTATCTCCTTTCCTTCAGTTTTTGTGCTAACATTCCTAGGTCTAAAACCTCCATTTATACTATAGGAAAGCATTACCGCTGGTATAGCACCTAACTCTTTAAACCTAAATGAAACAACATGGCACATATGATTTACTTCTGAGAACTAAGCATTGTGCGCAGAGATTTTCCAGCTACACCCTTTACTTCAGTTTTTGTGCTAACATTCGTATCTCCAGAACTAGCATTTCCTATACAGGAAAGCATAACTCATGGTATAGCACCTAACTATTTAAACCTAAATAAAACAACATGGCACATATGATTTACTTCTGAGAACTAAGCATTGTGTGCAGAGATTTTGCAGCTATCTCCTTTCCTTCAGTTTTTGTGCTAACATTCCTATGTCTAAAACTAGCATTTACACTATAGGAAAGCATTACCGCGGGTATCGCACCTAACTCTTTAAACCTAAATGAAACAACATGGCACTTATCATTTACTTCTGAGAACTAAGCATTGTGTGCAGAGATTGCAGCTATCTCCTTTCCTTTGTTTTTGTGCTAACATTTGTATCTCCAGAACTAGCATTTCCTATACAGGAAAGCATAACCGAGGGTATCGCAGCTAAATCTTTAAATCTAAATAAAAGAACACGGCACATATGATTTACTTCTGAGAACTAAGCATTGTGTGCAGAGATTTTGCAGCTATCTTCTTTCCTTCAGTTTTTGTGCTAACATTCCTACATCTGAAACTAGCATTTACACTATAGGATAGCATATCCGAGGGTATAGCACCTAACTCTTTGAACCTAAATGAAACAACATGACACATATGATTTACTTCTGAGAACTAAGCATTGTGTGCAGAGATTTTGCAGCTATCTCCTTTCCTTCAGTTTTTTTGCTAACATTCGTATCTGTAAAACAAGAATTTCCTATATAGGAAAGCATAACCGAGGATATAGCACCTAAATCTTTAAACCTAAATGAAAGAACATGGCATATATGATTTACTTCTGAGAACTAAGCATAGTGTGCAGAGATTTTGCAGCTATCTCCTTTCCTTCAGTTTTTGTGCTTACATTCATATGTCTAAAACTAGCATTTACACTATAGGGAGGCATTACCGCTGGTATAGCACCTAACTCTTTGAACCTAAATGAAAAACCATGACACATATGATTTACTTCTGAGAACTAAGCATTGTGTGCAGAGGTTTTGTAGCTGTCTCCTTTCCTTCAGTTTTTGTGCTACCATTCGTATCTCCAGAACTAGCATTTCCTATACAGGAAAGCATAACCTAGGGTATAGCACCTAACCCTTTAAACCTAAATTAAACAACATGGCACATATGATTTCCTTCTGAGAACTAAGCATTGTGTGCAGAGATTTTGCAGCTATCTCCTTTCCTTCAGTTTTTTGCTAACATTCCTATGTCTAAAACTAGCATTTACACTACAGGAAAGCATTACCGCGGGTATAGCACCTAACTCTTTGAACCTAAATGAAACAACATGACACATATGATTTACTTCTGCGAACTAAGCATTGTCTGCAGAGATTTTGCACCTATCTCCTTTCCTTCAGTTTTTGTGCTAACATTCCTATGTCCTAAACTAGCATTTACACTATAAGAAAGCATTGCCGCGGGTATAGTACCTAACTCTTTAAACCTAAATGAAACAACATGGCACATATGATTTACTTCTGAGAACTAAGCATTGTGTGCAGAGATTTTCCAGCTTTCTCCTTTCCTTCAGTTTTTGTGCTAACATTCCTATGTCTAAAACTAGCATTTACACTATAGGAAGGCATTACCGCTGGTATAGCACCTAACTCTTTAAACCTAAATGAAACAACATGGCACATATGATTTACTTCTGAGAACTAAGCGTTGTGTGCAGAGATTTTGCAGCTATCTCCTTTCCTTCAGTTTTTGTGCTAACATTCGTATCTCCAGAACTAGCATTTCCTATACAGGAAAGCATAACCTAGGGTATAGCACCTAACTCTTTAAACCTAAATTAAACAACATGGCACATATGATTTACTTCGGAGAACTAAGCATTGTGTGCAGAGATTTTGCAGCTATCTCCTTTCCTTCAGTTTTTGTGCTAACATACCTATGTCTAAAACTAGCATTTACACTACAGCTAAGCATTACCGCGGGTATAGCACCTCACACTTTGAACCTAAATGAAACAACATGGCACATATGATTTACTTCTGCGAACTAAGCATTGTCTGCAGAGATTTTGCAGCTATCTCCTTTCCTTCAGTTTTTGTGCTAACATTCCTATGTCCTAAACTAGCATTTACACTATAGGAAAGCATTGCCGCGGGTTAAGCACCTAACTCTTTAAACCTAAATGAAACAACATGGCACATATGATTTCCTTCTGAGAACTAAGCATTGTGTGCAGAGATTTTGCAGGTGTCTCCTTTCCTTCAGTTTTTGTGCTAACATTCGCATCTCTAAAACTAGCATTTCCTACATTGGAAAGCATAACCTAGGGTATAGCACCTAACTCTTAAATCTAAATAAAACAGCATGGCACATATGATTTACTTCTGAGAACTAAGCATTGTGTGCAGTGATTTTGCAGCTATCTCCTTTCCTTCAGTTTTTGTGCTAACATTCGTACGTCCAGAACTAGCATTTCCTATACAGGAAAGAATAACCGCTGGTATAGCACATAACTGTTTAAACCTAAATGAAAGAACATGGCACATATGATTTAGTTCTCAGAACTAAGCATTGTGCGCAGAGATTTTGCAGCTATCTCCTTTCCTTCAGTTTTTGTGCTAACATTCGTATCTCTAAAAGTAGCATTTCCTATATAGGAAAGCATAACCGAGGGTATAGCACGTAACTCTTTAAACCTAAATGAAACAACATGGCACATATGATTTACTTCTGAGAACTCCGCACTGTGTGCAGACATTTTGCAGCTATCTCCTTTACTTCAGTTTTTGTGCTAACATTCGTATCTCCAGAACTAGCATTTCCTATACAAGAAAGCATAACCGAGGGTATCGCAATTAAATCTTTAAACATAAATGAAAGAACATGGCACATATGATTTACTTCTGAGAATTAAGCATTGTATGCCGAGATTTTGCAACTGTCACCTTTCCCTCAGTTTTTATACTAACATTCCTATCTCTAAAAAAAGCATTTCCTACATAGGAAAGCATAACCGAGGGTATAGCACCTAACTCTTAAACCTAAATAAAACCGCATGGCATATATGATTTACTTCTGAGAACTAAGCATTGTGTGCAGAGATTTTGCAGCTATCTCCTTTTCTTCAGTGTTTGTGCTAACATTCCTATGTCTAAAACTTGAATTTACACTATACGAAAGCATTACCGCGGGTATAGCACCTAATTCTTTAAACCTAAATGAAATAACATGGCACATATGATTTACTTCTGAGAACTAAGCATTGTGTGTAGAGATTTTGCAGCTGTCTCCTTTCCTTCAGTTTTTGTGCTAACATTCGTATCTCTAAAACTAGCATTTCCTACATAGGAAAGCATAACTGAGGGTATAGCACATAACTCTTAAACATAAATAAAACAGCATGGCACATATGATTTACTCCTGAGAACTAAGCATTGTGTGCAGAGATTTTGCAGCTATCTCCTTTCCTTCAGTTTTTGTGCTCACATTCCTATCCCTAAAAGTAGCATTTCCTGTATAGGAAAGCATAACGGAGGGTATAGCACCTAACTCTTTAAACCTAAATGAAACAACATGGCACATATGATTTACTTCTGAGAACTAAGCATTGTGTGCAGAGATTTTGCAGCTGTCTCCTTTCCTTCAGTTTTTGTGCTAACATTCGTATCTCTAAAACTAGCATTTCCTACTTAGGAAAGCATAACCGAGGGTATAGCACCTAAATCTTAAACCTAAATAAAACAGCATGACATATATGATTTACTTCTGAGAACTACGCATTGTGTGCATTGATTTTGCAGCTATCTCCTTCCTTCAGTTTTTGTGCTAACATTCCTATGTCTAAAACTAGCATTTACACTACAGGAAAGCTTTACCACGGGTATAGCACCTAACTCTTTAAACCTAAATGAAAAAACATGGCACATATCAATTACTCATGAGAACTAAGCATTGTGTGCAGAGATTTTGCAGCTCTCTCCTTTCCTTTGTTTTTGTGCTAACATTCGTATATACAGGACTAGCATTTCCTATACAGGGAAGCATAACCGAGGGTATTGCACCTAAATCTTTAAACCTAAATGAAAGAACATGGTACATATGATTTACTTCAGAGAACTAAGCATTGTGTGCAGAGATTTTCCAGCTATCTCCTTTCCTTCAGTTTTTGTGCTAACATTCGTACCTCCAGAACTAGCATTTCCTACACAGGAAAGCATAACTGAGGGTATAGCACCTAACTCTTTAAACCTAAATGAAACAACATGGCACTTATCATTTACTTCTGAGAACTAAGCATTGTGTGCAGAGATTGCAGCTATCTCCTTTCCTTTGTTTTTGTGCTGACATTTGTATCTCCAGAACTAGCATTTCCTATACAGGAAAGCATAACCGAGGGTATCGCAGCTAAATCTTTAAATCTAAATAAAAGAACACGGCACATATGATTTACTTCTGAGAACTAAGCATTGTGTGCAGAGATTTTGCAGCTATCTTCTTTCCTTCAGTTTTTGTGCTAACATTCCTACATCTGAAACTAGCATTTACACTATAGGATAGCATATCCGAGGGTATAGCACCTAACTCTTTGAACCTAAATGAAACAACATGACACATATGATTTACTTCTGAGAACTAAGCATTGTGTGCAGAGATTTTGCAGCTATCTCCTTTCCTTCAGTTTTTTTGCTAACATTCGTATCTGTAAAACTAGAATTTCCTATATAGGAAAGCATAACCGAGGATATAGCACCTAAATCTTTAAACCTAAATGAAAGAACATGGCACATATGATTTACTTCTGAGAACTAAGCATAGTGTGCAGAGATTTTGCAGCTATCTCCTTTCCTTCAGTTTTTGTGCTTACATTCATATGTCTAAAACTAGCATTTACACTATAGGAAGGCATTACCGCTGGTATAGCACCTAACTCTTTGAACCTAAATGAAAAACCATGACACATATGATTTACTTCTGAGAACTAAGCATTGTGTGCAGAGGTTTTGTAGCTGTCTCCTTTCCTTCAGTTTTTGTGCTACCATTCGTATCTCCAGAACTAGCATTTCCTATACAGGAAAGCATAACCTAGGGTATAGCACCTAACTCTTTAAACCTAAATTAAACAACATGGCACATATGATTTCCTTCTGAGAACTAAGCATTGTGTGCAGAGATTTTGCAGCTATCTCCTTTCCTTCAGTTTTTTGCTAACATTCCTATGTCTAAAACTAGCATTTACACTACAGGAAAGCATTACCGCGGGTATAGCACCTAACTCTTTGAACCTAAATGAAACAACATGACACATATGATTTACTTCTGCGAACTAAGCATTGTCTGCAGAGATTTTGCACCTATCTCCTTTCCTTCAGTTTTTGTGCTAACATTCCTATGTCCTAAACTAGCATTTACACTATAAGAAAGCATTGCCGCGGGTATAGTACCTAACTCTTTAAACCTAAATGAAACAACATGGCACATATGATTTACTTCTGAGAACTAAGCATTGTGTGCAGAGATTTTCCAGCTTTCTCCTTTCCTTCAGTTTTTGTGCTAACATTCCTATGTCTAAAACTAGCATTTACACTATAGGAAGGCATTACCGCTGGTATAGCACCTAACTCTTTAAACCTAAATGAAACAACATGGCACATATGATTTACTTCTGAGAACTAAGCGTTGTGTGCAGAGATTTTGCAGCTATCTCCTTTCCTTCAGTTTTTGTGCTAACATTCGTATCTCCAGAACTAGCATTTCCTATACAGGAAAGCATAACCTAGGGTATAGCACCTAACTCTTTAAACCTAAATTAAACAACATGGCACATATGACTTACTTCGGAGAACTAAGCATTGTGTGCAGAGATTTTGCAGCTATCTCCTTTCCTTCAGTTTTTGTGCTAACATACCTATGTCTAAAACTAGCATTTACACTACAGCTAAGCATTACCGCGGGTATAGCACTTCACACTTTGAACCTAAATGAAACAACATGGCACATATGATTTACTTCTGCGAGCTAAGCATTGTCTGCAGAGATTTTGCAGCTATCTCCTTTCCTTCAGTTTTTGTGCTAACATTCCTATGTCCTAAACTAGCATTTACACTATAGGAAAGCATTGCCGCGGGTAAAGCACCTAACTCTTTAAACCTAAATGAAACAACATGGCACATATGATTTCCTTCTGAGAACTAAGCATTGTGTGCAGAGATTTGGCAGCTGTCTCCTTTCCTTCAGTTTTTGTGCTAACATTCCTATCTCTAAAACTAGCATTTCCTACATAGGAAAGCATAACCGAGGGTATAGCACCTAACTCTTAAACCTAAATAAAACAGTTTGGCACATATGATTTACTTCTGAGAACAAAGCATTGTGTGCAGAGATTTTGCAGGTGTCTCCTTTCCTTCAGTTTTTGTGCTAACATTCGCATCTCTAAAACTAGCATTTCCTACATTGGAAAGCATAACCTAGGGTATAGCACCTAACTCTTAAATCTAAATAAAACAGCATGGCACATATGATTTACTTCTGAGAACTAAGCATTGTGTGCAGTGATTTTGCAGCTATCTCCTTTCCTTCAGTTTTTGTGCTAACATTCGTACGTCCAGAACTAGCATTTCCTATACAGGAAAGAATAACCGCTGGTATAGCACATAACTGTTTAAACCTAAATGAAAGAACATGGCACATATGATTTACTTCTCAGAACTAAGCATTGTGCGCAGAGATTTTGCAGCTATCTCCTTTCCTTCAGTTTTTGTGCTAACATTCGTATCTCTAAAAGTAGCATTTCCTATATAGGAAAGCATAACCGAGGGTATAGCACGTAACTCTTTAAACCTAAATGAAACAACATGGCACATATGATTTACTTCTGAGAACTCCGCACTGTGTGCAGACATTTTGCAGCTATCTCCTTTACTTCAGTTTTTGTGCTAACATTCGTATCTCCAGAACTAGCATTTCCTATACAAGAAAGCATAACCGAGGGTATCGCAATTAAATCTTTAAACATAAATGAAAGAACATGGCACATATGATTTACTTCTGATAATTAAGCATTGTATGCCGAGATTTTGCAACTGTCACCTTTCCCTCAGTTTTTATACTAACATTCCTATCTCTAAAAAAAGCATTTCCTACATAGGAAAGCATAACCGAGGGTATAGCACCTAACTCTTAAACCTAAATAAAACCGCATGGCATATATGATTTACTTCTGAGAACTAAGCATTGTGTGCAGAGATTTTGCAGCTATCTCCTTTTCTTCAGTGTTTGTGCTAACATTCCTATGTCTAAAACTTGAATTTACACTATACGAAAGCATTACCGCGGGTATAGCACCTAATTCTTTAAACCTAAATGAAATAACATGGCACATATGATTTACTTCTGAGAACTAAGCATTGTGTGTAGAGATTTTGCAGCTGTCTCCTTTCCTTCAGTTTTTGTGCTAACATTCGTATCTCTAAAACTAGCATTTCCTACATAGGAAAGCATAACTGAGGGTATAGCACATAACTCTTAAACATAAATAAAACAGCATGGCACATATGATTTACTCCTGAGAACTAAGCATTGTGTGCAGAGATTTTGCAGCTATCTCCTTTCCTTCAGTTTTTGTGCTCACATTCCTATCCCTAAAAGTAGCATTTCCTGTATAGGAAAGCATAACGGAGGGTATAGCACCTAACTCTTTAAACCTAAATGAAACAACATGGCACATATGATTTACTTCTGAGAACTAAGCATTGTGTGCAGAGATTTTGCAGCTGTCTCCTTTCCTTCAGTTTTTGTGCTAACATTCGTATCTCTAAAACTAGCATTTCCTACTTAGGAAAGCATAACCGAGGGTATAGCACCTAAATCTTAAACCTAAATAAAACAGCATGACATATATGATTTACTTCTGAGAACTACGCATTGTGTGCATTGATTTTGCAGCTATCTCCTTCCTTCAGTTTTTGTGCTAACATTCCTATGTCTAAAACTAGCATTTACACTACAGGAAAGCTTTACCACGGGTATAGCACCTAACTCTTTAAACCTAAATGAAAAAACATGGCACATATCAATTACTCATGAGAACTAAGCATTGTGTGCAGAGATTTTGCAGCTCTCTCCTTTCCTTTGTTTTTGTGCTAACATTCGTATATACAGGACTAGCATTTCCTATACAGGGAAGCATAACCGAGGGTATTGCACCTAAATCTTTAAACCTAAATGAAAGAACATGGTACATATGATTTACTTCAGAGAACTAAGCATTGTGTGCAGAGATTTTCCAGCTATCTCCTTTCCTTCAGTTTTTGTGCTAACATTCGTACCTCCAGAACTAGCATTTCCTACACAGGAAAGCATAACTGAGGGTATAGCACCTAACTCTTTAAACCTAAATGAAACAACATGGCACTTATCATTTACTTCTGAGAACTAAGCATTGTGTGCAGAGATTGCAGCTATCTCCTTTCCTTTGTTTTTGTGCTGACATTTGTATCTCCAGAACTAGCATTTCCTATACAGGAAAGCATAACCGAGGGTATCGCAGCTAAATCTTTAAATCTAAATAAAAGAACACGGCACATATGATTTACTTCTGAGAACTAAGCATTGTGTGCAGAGATTTTGCAGCTATCTTCTTTCCTTCAGTTTTTGTGCTAACATTCCTACATCTGAAACTAGCATTTACACTATAGGATAGCATATCCGAGGGTATAGCACCTAACTCTTTGAACCTAAATGAAACAACATGACACATATGATTTACTTCTGAGAACTAAGCATTGTGTGCAGAGATTTTGCAGCTATCTCCTTTCCTTCAGTTTTTTTGCTAACATTCGTATCTGTAAAACTAGAATTTCCTATATAGGAAAGCATAACCGAGGATATAGCACCTAAATCTTTAAACCTAAATGAAAGAACATGGCACATATGATTTACTTCTGAGAACTAAGCATAGTGTGCAGAGATTTTGCAGCTATCTCCTTTCCTTCAGTTTTTGTGCTTACATTCATATGTCTAAAACTAGCATTTACACTATAGGAAGGCATTACCGCTGGTATAGCACCTAACTCTTTGAACCTAAATGAAAAACCATGACACATATGATTTACTTCTGAGAACTAAGCATTGTGTGCAGAGGTTTTGTAGCTGTCTCCTTTCCTTCAGTTTTTGTGCTACCATTCGTATCTCCAGAACTAGCATTTCCTATACAGGAAAGCATAACCTAGGGTATAGCACCTAACTCTTTAAACCTAAATTAAACAACATGGCACATATGATTTCCTTCTGAGAACTAAGCATTGTGTGCAGAGATTTTGCAGCTATCTCCTTTCCTTCAGTTTTTTGCTAACATTCCTATGTCTAAAACTAGCATTTACACTACAGGAAAGCATTACCGCGGGTATAGCACCTAACTCTTTGAACCTAAATGAAACAACATGACACATATGATTTACTTCTGCGAACTAAGCATTGTCTGCAGAGATTTTGCACCTATCTCCTTTCCTTCAGTTTTTGTGCTAACATTCCTATGTCCTAAACTAGCATTTACACTATAAGAAAGCATTGCCGCGGGTATAGTACCTAACTCTTTAAACCTAAATGAAACAACATGGCACATATGATTTACTTCTGAGAACTAAGCATTGTGTGCAGAGATTTTCCAGCTTTCTCCTTTCCTTCAGTTTTTGTGCTAACATTCCTATGTCTAAAACTAGCATTTACACTATAGGAAGGCATTACCGCTGGTATAGCACCTAACTCTTTAAACCTAAATGAAACAACATGGCACATATGATTTACTTCTGAGAACTAAGCGTTGTGTGCAGAGATTTTGCAGCTATCTCCTTTCCTTCAGTTTTTGTGCTAACATTCGTATCTCCAGAACTAGCATTTCCTATACAGGAAAGCATAACCTAGGGTATAGCACCTAACTCTTTAAACCTAAATTAAACAACATGGCACATATGACTTACTTCGGAGAACTAAGCATTGTGTGCAGAGATTTTGCAGCTATCTCCTTTCCTTCAGTTTTTGTGCTAACATACCTATGTCTAAAACTAGCATTTACACTACAGCTAAGCATTACCGCGGGTATAGCACTTCACACTTTGAACCTAAATGAAACAACATGGCACATATGATTTACTTCTGCGAGCTAAGCATTGTCTGCAGAGATTTTGCAGCTATCTCCTTTCCTTCAGTTTTTGTGCTAACATTCCTATGTCCTAAACTAGCATTTACACTATAGGAAAGCATTGCCGCGGGTAAAGCACCTAACTCTTTAAACCTAAATGAAACAACATGGCACATATGATTTCCTTCTGAGAACTAAGCATTGTGTGCAGAGATTTGGCAGCTGTCTCCTTTCCTTCAGTTTTTGTGCTAACATTCCTATCTCTAAAACTAGCATTTCCTACATAGGAAAGCATAACCGAGGGTATAGCACCTAACTCTTAAACCTAAATAAAACAGTTTGGCACATATGATTTACTTCTGAGAACAAAGCATTGTGTGCAGAGATTTTGCAGGTGTCTCCTTTCCTTCAGTTTTTGTGCTAACATTCGCATCTCTAAAACTAGCATTTCCTACATTGGAAAGCATAACCTAGGGTATAGCACCTAACTCTTAAATCTAAATAAAACAGCATGGCACATATGATTTACTTCTGAGAACTAAGCATTGTGTGCAGTGATTTTGCAGCTATCTCCTTTCCTTCAGTTTTTGTGCTAACATTCGTACGTCCAGAACTAGCATTTCCTATACAGGAAAGAATAACCGCTGGTATAGCACATAACTGTTTAAACCTAAATGAAAGAACATGGCACATATGATTTACTTCTCAGAACTAAGCATTGTGCGCAGAGATTTTGCAGCTATCTCCTTTCCTTCAGTTTTTGTGCTAACATTCGTATCTCTAAAAGTAGCATTTCCTATATAGGAAAGCATAACCGAGGGTATAGCACGTAACTCTTTAAACCTAAATGAAACAACATGGCACATATGATTTACTTCTGAGAACTCCGCACTGTGTGCAGACATTTTGCAGCTATCTCCTTTACTTCAGTTTTTGTGCTAACATTCGTATCTCCAGAACTAGCATTTCCTATACAAGAAAGCATAACCGAGGGTATCGCAATTAAATCTTTAAACATAAATGAAAGAACATGGCACATATGATTTACTTCTGAGAATTAAGCATTGTATGCCGAGATTTTGCAGCTGTCACCTTTCCTTCAGTTTTTATACTAACATTCCTATCTCTAAAAAAAGCATTTCCTACATAGGAAAGCATAACCGAGGGTATAGCACCTAACTCTTAAACCTAAATAAAACCGCATGGCATATATGATTTACTTCTGAGAACTAAGCATTGTGTGCAGAGATTTTGCAGCTATCTCCTTTTCTTCAGTGTTTGTGCTAACATTCCTATGTCTAAAACTTGAATTTACACTATACGAAAGCATTACCGCGGGTATAGCACCTAATTCTTTAAACCTAAATGAAATAACATGGCACATATGATTTACTTCTGAGAACTAAGCATTGTGTGTAGAGATTTTGCAGCTGTCTCCTTTCCTTCAGTTTTTGTGCTAACATTCGTATCTCTAAAACTAGCATTTCCTACATAGGAAAGCATAACTGAGGGTATAGCACATAACTCTTAAACATAAATAAAACAGCATGGCACATATGATTTACTCCTGAGAACTAAGCATTGTGTGCAGAGATTTTGCAGCTATCTCCTTTCCTTCAGTTTTTGTGCTCACATTCCTATCCCTAAAAGTAGCATTTCCTGTATAGGAAAGCATAACGGAGGGTATAGCACCTAACTCTTTAAACCTAAATGAAACAACATGGCACATATGATTTACTTCTGAGAACTAAGCATTGTGTGCAGAGATTTTGCAGCTGTCTCCTTTCCTTCAGTTTTTGTGCTAACATTCGTATCTCTAAAACTAGCATTTCCTACATAGGAAAGCATAACCGAGGGTATAGCACCTAAATCTTAAACCTAAATAAAACAGCATGACATATATGATTTACTTCTGAGAACTACGCATTGTGTGCATTGATTTTGCAGCTATCTCCTTCCTTCAGTTTTTGTGCTAACATTCCTATGTCTAAAACTAGCATTTACACTACAGGAAAGCTTTACCACGGGTATAGCACCTAACTCTTTAAACCTAAATGAAAAAACATGGCACATATCAATTACTCATGAGAACTAAGCATTGTGTGCAGAGATTTTGCAGCTCTCTCCTTTCCTTTGTTTTTGTGCTAACATTCGTATATACAGGACTAGCATTTCCTATACAGGGAAGCATAACCGAGGGTATTGCACCTAAATCTTTAAACCTAAATGAAAGAACATGGTACATATGATTTACTTCAGAGAACTAAGCATTGTGTGCAGAGATTTTCCAGCTATCTCCTTTCCTTCAGTTTTTGTGCTAACATTCGTACCTCCAGAACTAGCATTTCCTACACAGGAAAGCATAACTGAGGGTATAGCACCTAACTCTTTAAACCTAAATGAAACAACATGGCACATATGATTTACTTCTGAGAACTAAGAATTGTGTGCAGAGATTTTGCAGCTATCTCCTTTCCTTCAGTTTTTGTGCTAACATTCCTATGTCTAAAACTTGCATTTACACTATAGGAAAGCATTACCGCGGGTAGAGCACTTATCTGTTTAAACCTAAATGAAACAACATGGCACATATGATTTACTTCTGAGAACTAAGCATTGTCTGCAGAGATTTTGCAGCTATCTCCTTTCCTTCAGTTTTTGTGCTAACATTCGTACCTCCAGAACTAGCATCCTATACAGGAAAGCATAACCGAGGGTATAGCACATAACTCTTTAAACCTAAATGAAACAACATGGCACATATGATTTACTTCTGAGAACTAAGCATTGTGTGCAGAGATTTTGCAGCTATCTCCTTTCCTTCAGTTTTTGTGCTAACATTCGTATTTCCAGAACTAGCATTTCCTATACAGGAAAGCATAACCGAGGGTATAGGACTTAACTCTTAAACCTAAATAAAACAGCAAAGCACATATGATTTACTTCTGAGAACTAAGCATTGTGTGCAGAGATTTTGCAGCTATCTCCTTTCCTTCAGTTTTTGTGCTAACATTCTTATCTCTAAAACTAGCATTTCCTATAAAGGAAAGCATAACCGAGGGTATAGCACCTAACTCTTTAAACCTCAATGAAACAACATGGCACATATGATTTACTTCTGAGAACTAAGTATTGTGTGCAGAGATTTTGCAGCTATCTCCTTTCCTTCAGTTTTTGTGCTAACATTCGTATCTCCAGAACTAGCATTTCCTATACAGGAAAGCATAACCGAGGGTATAGCACCTAACTCTTTAAACCTAAATTAAACAACATCGCACATATGATTTACTTCGGAGAACTAAGCATTGTGTGCAGAGATTTTGCAGCTATGTCCTTTCCTTCAGTTTTTGTGCTAACATTCGTATCTCTAAAACTAGCATTTCCTATAAAGGAAAGCATTACCGCGGGTATAGCACCTAACTCTTTAAACCTAAATGAAACAACATGGCACATATGATTTACTTCTGAGATCTAAACATTGTGTGCAGAGAGTTTGCAGCTACCTCCTTTCCTTTAGTTTTGTGCTAACAAACCTATATCTGAAACTAGCATTTACACTATAGGATAGCATTACCGCGGGTATAGCACCGAACTCTTTAAACCTTAATGAAACAACATGGCACATATGATTTACTTCTGAGATCTAAACAGTGTATGCAGAGATTTGGCAGCTATCTCCTTTTCTTCAGTTTTTGTGCTAACATTCATATCTCTAAAACTAGCATTTACACTATAGGAAAGCATTACCGCGGGTATAGCACCTAACTCTTTAAACCTAAATCAAACAACATTGCACATATGATTTTCTTCTGAGAACTAAGCATTGTGTGTAGAGATTTTGCAGCTATGTCCTTTCCTTCAGTTTTTGTGCTAACATTCGTATCTCTAAAACTAGCATTTCCTATAAAGCAAAGTATTACCGCGGGTATAGCACCTAACTCTTTAAACCTAAATGAAACAACATGGCACATATGATTTACTTCTGAGATCTAAACATTGTGTGCAGAGAGTTTGCAGCTATCTCCTTTCCTTTAGTTTTTGTGCTAACAAACCTATATCTGAAACTAGCATTTACACTATAGGATAGCATTACCGCGGGTATAGCACCGAACTCTTTAAACCTAAATGAAACAACATGGCATTTATGATTTACTTCTGAGAACTAAGCATTGTGCGCAGAGATTTTGCAACTACCTCCTTTCCTTCAGTTTTTGTGCTAACATTCGTATGTCCAGAACTAGCATTTCCTATACAGGAAAGCATAACTGAGGGTATAGCACCTAACCCTCTCTTTAAACCTAAATGAAACAACATGGCACATATGATTTACTTCTGAGAACTAAGAATTGTGTGCAGAGATTTTGCAGCTATCTCCTTTCCTTCAGTTTTTATGCTAACATTCCTATGTCTAAAACTTGCATTTACACTATAGGAAAGCATAACCGCGGGTATAGCACTTATCTGTTTAAACCTAAATGAAACAACATGGCACATATGATTTACTTCTGAGAACTAAGCATTGTCTGCAGAGATTTTGCAGCTATCTCCTTTCCTTCAGTTTTTGTGCTAACATCCGTACCTCCAGAAGTAGCATTTCCTATACAGGAAAGCATAACCGAGGGTAGAGCACATAACTCTTTAAACCTAAATGAAACAACATGGCACATATGATTTACCTCTTGAGAACTAAGCATTGTGTGCAGAGATTTTACAGCTATCTCCTTTCCTTCAGTTTTTGTGCTAACATTCGTATCTATAAAACTAGCATTTCGTATATAGGAAAGCATAACCTAGGGTATAGCACCTAACTCTTTAAACCTAAATGAAACAACATGGCACATATGATTTACTTCTGAGAACTAAGCATTGTGTGCAGAGATTTTGCAGCTATCTCCTTTCCTTCAGTTTTTGTGCTAACATTCGTACCTCCAGAACTAGCATCCTATACAGGAAAGCATAACCGAGGTATAGGACTTAACTCTTAAACCTAAATAAAACAGCACAGCACATATGATTTACTTCTGAGAACTAAGCATTGTGTGCAGAGATTTTGCAGCCATCTCCTTTCCTTCAGTTTTTGTGCTAACATTCTTATCTCTAAAACTAGCATTTCCTATAAAGGAAAGCATAACCGAGGGTATAGCACCTAACTCTTTAAACCTAAATGAAACAACATGGTACATATGATTTACTTCTGAGAACTACGCATTGTTTGCAGAGATTTTGCAGCTATCTCCTTTTCTTCAGTTTTTGTGCTAACATTCATATCTCTAAAACTAGCATTTACACTATAGGAAAGCATTACCCCGGGTATAGCACCTAACTCTTTAAACCTAAATCAAACAACATTGCACATATGATTTTCTTCTGAGAACTAAGCATTGTGTGTAGAGATTTTGCAGCTATCTCCTTTCCTTCAGTTTTTGTGCTAACATTCGTACCTCCAGAACTAGCATCCTATACAGGAAAGCATAACCGAGGGTATAGGACTTAACTCTTAAACCTAAATAAAACAGCACAGCACATATGATTTACTTCTGAGAACTAAGCATTGTGTGCAGAGATTTTGCAGCCATCTCCTTTCCTTCAGTTTTTGTGCTAACATTCTTATCTCTAAAACTAGCATTTCCTATAAAGGAAAGCATAACCGAGGGTATAGCACCTAACTCTTTAAACCTAAATGAAACAACATGGCACATATGATTTACTTCTGAGAACTACGCATTGTGTGCAGAGATTTTGCAGCTATCTCCTTTTCTTCAGTTTTTGTGCTAACATTCATATCTCTAAAACTAGCATTTACACTATAGGAAAGCATTACCGCGGGTATAGCACCTAACTCTTTAAACCTAAATGAAACAACATGGCACATATGATTTACTTCTGAGATCTAAACATTGTGTGCAGAGAGTTTGCAGCTATCTCCTTTCCTTTAGTTTTGTGCTAACAAACCTATATCTGAAACTAGCATTTACACTATAGGATAGCATTACCGCGGGTATAGCACCGAACTCTTTAAACCTTAATGAAACAACATGGCACATATGATTTACTTCTGAGATCTAAACAGTGTATGCAGAGATTTTGCAGCTATCTCCTTTTCTTCAGTTTTTGTGCTAACATTCATATCTCTAAAACTAGCATTTACACTATAGGAAAGCATTACCGCGGGTATAGCACCTAACTCTTTAAACCTAAATCAAACAACATTGCACATATGATTTTCTTCTGAGAACTAAGCATTGTGTGTAGAGATTTTGCAGCTATCTCCTTTCCTTCATTTTTTGTGCTAACATTCGTATCTATAAAACTAGCATTTCCTATATAGGAAAGCATAACCTAGGGTATAGCACCTAACTCTTTAAACCTAATTGAAACAACATGGCACATATGATTTACTTCTGAGAACTAAGCATATTGTGCAGAGATATTGCAGCTATCTCCTTTCCTTCAGTTTTTGTGCTAACATTCGTATCTCTAAAACTAGCATTTCATATATAGGAAAGCTTCACAGAGGTTATAGCACCTAACTCTTTAAACCTCAATGAAACAACATGTCACATATGATTTACTTCTGAGAACTATGTATTGTGTGCAGAGATTTTGCAGCTATCTCCTTTCCTTCAGTTTTTGTGCTAACATTCGTATCTCCAGAACTAGCATTTCCTATACAGGAAAGCATAACCGAGGGTATAGCACCTAACTCTTTAAACCTAAATTAAACAACATCGCACATATGATTTACTTCGGAGAACTAAGCATTGTGTGCAGAGATTTTGCAGCTATGTCCTTTCCTTCAGTTTTTGTGCTAACATTCGTATCTCTAAAACTAGCATTTCCTATAAAGCAAAGCATTACCGCGGGTATAGCACCTAACTCTTTAAACCTAAATGAAACAACATGGCACATATGATTTACTTCTGAGATCTAAACATTGTGTGCAGAGAGTTTGCAGCTACCTCCTTTCCTTTAGTTTTTGTGCTAACAAACCTATATCTGAAACTAGCATTTACACTATAGGATAGCATTACCGCGGGTATAGCACCGAACTCTTTAAACCTAAATGAAACAACATGGCATTTATGATTTACTTCTGAGAACTAAGCATTGTGCGCAGAGATTTTGCAACTACCTCCTTTCCTTCAGTTTTTGTGCTAACATTCGTATCTCCAGAACTAGCATTTCCTATACAGGAAAGCATAACCGAGGGTATAGCACCTAACTCTTTAAACCTAAATTAAACAACATCGCACATATGATTTACTTCGGAGAACTAAGCATTGTGTGCAGAGATTTTGCAGCTATGTCCTTTCCTTCAGTTTTTGTGCTAACATTCGTATCTCTAAAACTAGCATTTCCTATAAAGCAAAGCATTACCGCGGGTGTAGCACCTAACTCTTTAAACCTAAATGAAAAAACATGGCATTTATGATTTACTTCTGAGAACTAAGCATTGTGCGCAGAGATTTTGCAACTACCCTCCTTTCCTTCAGTTTTTGTGCTAACATTCGTATGTCCAGAACTAGCATTTCCTATACAGGAAAGCATAACTGAGGGTATAGCACCTAACCCTCTCTTTAAACCTAAATGAAACAACATGGCACATATGATTTACTTCTGAGAACTAAGAATTGTGTGCAGAGATTTTGCAGCTATCTCCTTTCCTTCAGTTTTTATGCTAACATTCCTATGTCTAAAACTTGCATTTACACTATAGGAAAGCATAACCGCGGGTATAGCACTTATCTGTTTAAACCTAAATGAAACAACATGGCACATATGATTTACTTCTGAGAACTAAGCATTGTCTGCAGAGATTTTGCAGCTATCTCCTTTCCTTCAGTTTTTGTGCTAACATTCGTACCTCCAGAAGTAGCATTTCCTATACAGGAAAGCATAACCGAGGGTAGAGCACATAACTCTTTAAACCTAAATGAAACAACATGGCACATATGATTTACTTCTGAGAACTAAGCATTGTGTGCAGAGATTTTACAGCTATCTCCTTTCCTTCAGTTTTTGTGCTAACATTCGTATCTATAAAACTAGCATTTCGTATATAGGAAAGCATAACCTAGGGTATAGCACCTAACTCTTTAAACCTAAATGAAACAACATGGCACATATGATTTACTTCTGAGAACTAAGCATTGTGTGCAGAGATTTTGCAGCTATCTCCTTTCCTTCAGTTTTTGTGCTAACATTCGTACCTCCAGAACTAGCATCCTATACAGGAAAGCATAACCGAGGGTATAGGACTTAACTCTTAAACCTAAATAAAACAGCACAGCACATATGATTTACTTCTGAGAACTAAGCATTGTGTGCAGAGATTTTGCAGCCATCTCCTTTCCTTCAGTTTTTGTGCTAACATTCTTATCTCTAAAACTAGCATTTCCTATAAAGGAAAGCATAACCGAGGGTATAGCACCTAACTCTTTAAACCTAAATGAAACAACATGGCACATATGATTTACTTCTGAGAACTACGCATTGTGTGCAGAGATTTTGCAGCTATCTCCTTTTCTTCAGTTTTTGTGCTAACATTCATATCCTTAAAACTAGCATTTACACTATAGGAAAGCATTACCGCGGGTATAGCACCTAACTCTTTAAACCTAAATCAAACAACATTGCACATATGATTTTCTTCTGAGAACTAAGCATTGTGTGTAGAGATTTTGCAGCTATCTCCTTTCCTTCATTTTTTGTGCTAACATTCGTATCTATAAAACTAGCATTTCCTATATAGGAAAGCATAACCTAGGGTATAGCACCTAACTCTTTAAACCTAAATGAAACAACATGGCACCTATGATTTACTTCTGAGAACTAAGCATTGTGTGCAGAGATATTGCAGCTATCTCCTTTCCTTCAGTTTTTGTGCTAACATTCGTATCTCTAAAACTAGCATTTCATATATAGGAAAGCTTCACAGAGGTTATAGCACCTAACTCTTTAAACCTAAATGAAACAACATGGCACATATGATTTACTTCTGAGAACTAAGGATTGTGTGCAGAGATTTTGCAGCTATCTCCTTTCCTTCAGTTTTTGTGCTAACATTCGTATCTCCAGAACTAGCATTTCCTATACAGGAAAGCATAACCGAGGGTATAGCACCTAACTCTTTAAACCTAAATTAAACAACATCGCACATATGATTTACTTCGGAGAACTAAGCATTGTGTGCAGAGATTTTGCAGCTATGTCCTTTCCTTCAGTTTTTGTGCTAACATTCGTATCTCTAAAACTAGCATTTCCTATAAAGGAAAGCATTACCGCGGGTATAGCACCTTACTCGTTAAACCTAAATGAAACAACATGGCACATATGATTTACTTCTGAGATATAAACATTGTGTGCAGAGATTTTGCAGCTATCTCCTTTCCTTTAGTTTTTGTGCTAACAAACCTATATCTGAAACTAGCATTTACACTATAGGATAGCATTACCGCGGGTATAGTACCGAACTCTTTAAACCTAAATGAAACAACATGGCATTTATGATTTACTTCTGAGAACTAAGCATTCTGTGCAGAGATTTTGCAACTACCTCCTTTCCTTCAGTTTTTGTGCTAACATTCGTATCTCCAGAACTAGCATTTCCTATACAGGAAAGCATAACTGAGGGTATAGCACCTAACTCTTTAAACCTAAATGAAACAACATGGCACATATGATTTACTTCTGAGAACTAAGAATTGTGTGCAGAGATTTTGCAGCTATCTCCTTTCCTTCAGTTTTTATGCTAACCTTCCTACGTCTAAAACTTGCATTTACACTATAGGAAAGCATTACCGCGGGTATAGCACTTATCTGTTTAAACCTAAATGAAACAACATGGCACATATGATTTACTTTTGAGAACTAAGCATTGTCTGCAGAGATTTTGCAGCTATCTCCTTTCCTTCAGTTTTTGTGCTAACATTCGTACCTCCAGAACTAGCATTTCCTATACAGGAAAGCATAACCGAGGGTATAGCACATAACTCTTTAAACCTAAATGAAACAACATGGCACATATGATTTACTTCTGAGAACTAAGCATTGTGTGCAGAGATTTTACAGCTATCTCCTTTCCTTCAGTTTTTGTGCTAACATTCGTATCTATAAAACTAGCATTTCGTATATAGGAAAGCATAACCTAGGGTATAGCACCTAACTCTTTAAACCTAAATGAAACAACATGGCACATATGATTTACTTCTGAGAACTAAGCATTGTGTGCAGAGATTTTGCAGCTATCTCCTTTCCTTCAGTTTTTGTGCTAACATTCGTATCTCTAAGACTAGCATTTCATATATAGGAAAGCTTCACAGAGGTTATAGCACCTAACTCTTTAAACCTAAGTGAACAACATGGCACATATGATTTACTTCTGAGAACTAAGCATTGTGTGCAGAGATTTTGCAGCTATCTCCTTTACTTCAGTTTTTGTGCTAACATTCGTATCTCCAGAACTGGCATTTCCTATACAGGAAAGCATAACCGAGGGTATAGCACCTAACCCTTTAAACCTAAATTAAACAACATCGCACATATGATTTACTACGGAGAACTAAGCATTGTGTGCAGAGATTTTGCAGCTATCTCCTTTCCTTCAGTTTTTGTGCTAACATTCGTATCTCTAAAACTAGCATTTCCTATAAAGGAAAGCATTACCGCGGGTATAGCACCTAACTCTTTAAACCTAAATGAAACAACATGGCACATATGATTTACTTTTGAGATCTAAACATTGTGTGCAGAGATTTTGCAGCTATCTCCTTTCCTTTAGTTTTTGTGCTAACAAACCTATATCTGAAACTAGCATTTACACTATAGGATAGCATTACTGCGGGTATAGCACCGAACTCTTTAAACCTAAATGAAACAACATGGCACATATGATTTACTTCTGAGAACTAAGCATTGTGCGCAGAGATTTTGCAACTACCTCCTTTCCTTCAGTTTTTTTGCTAACATTCGTATCTCCAGAATTAGCATTTCCTACACAGGAAAGCATAACTGAGGGTATAGCACCTAACTCTTTAAACCTAAATGAAACAACATGGCACATATGATTTACTTCTGAGAACTAAGAACTGTGTGCAGAGATTTTGCAGCTATCTCCTTTCCTTCAGTTTTTGTGCTAACATTCCTATGTCTAAAACTTGCATTTACACTATAGGAAAGCATTACCGCGGGTATAGCACTTATCTGTTTAAACCTAAATGAAACAACATGGCACATATGATTTACTTCTGAGAACTAAGCATTGTCTGCAGAGATTTTGCAGCTATCTCCTTTCCTTCAGTTTTTGTGCTAACATTCGTACCTCCAGAACTAGCATCCTATACAGGAAAGCATAACTGAGGGTATAGCACATAACTCTTTAAACCTAAATGAAACAACATGGCACGTATGATTTACTTCTGAGAACTAAGCATTGTGTGCAGAGATTTTGCAGCTATCTCCTTTCCTTCAGTTTTTGTGCTAACATTCGTATCTCCAGAACTAGCATTTCCTATACAGGATAGCATAACCGAGGGTATAGGACCTAACTGTTAAACCTAAATAAAACAGCACAGCACATATGATTTACTTCTGAGAACTACGCATTGTGTGCAGAGATTTTGCAGCTTTCTCCTTTTCTTCAGTTTTTGTGCTAACATTCATATGTCTAAAACTAGCATTTACACTATAGGAAAGCATTACCGCGTGTATAGCACCTAACTCTTTAAACCTAAATCAAACAACATTGCACATATGATTTTCTTCTGAGAACTAAGCATTGTGTGTAGAGATTTTGCAGCTATCTCCTTTCCTTCATTTTTTGTGCTAACATTCGTATCTATAAAACTAGCATTTCCTCTATAGGAAAGCATAACCTAGGGTATAGCACCTAACTCTTTAAACCTAAATGGAACAACATGGCACATATGATTTACTTCTGAGAACTAAGCATTGTGTGCAGAGATTTTGCAGCTATCTCCTTTCCTTCAGTTTTTGTGCTAACATTCGTATCTCTAAAACTAGCATTTCATATATAGGAAAGCTTCACAGAGGTTATAGCACCGAACTCTTTAAACCTAAATGAAACAACATGGCCCATATGATTTACTTCTGAGAACTAAGCATTGTGTGCAAAGATTTTGCAGCTATCTCCTTTCCTTCAGTTTTTGTGCTAACATTCGTATCTCCAGAACTAGCATTTCCTATACAGGAAAGCATAACCGAGGGTATAGCACCTAACTCTTTAAACCTAAATTAAACAACATCGCACATATGATTTACTTCGGAGAACTAAGCATTGTGTGCAGAGATTTTGCAGCTATCTCCTTTCCTTCAGGTTTTGTGCTAACCTTCTTATCTCTAAAACTAGCATTTCCTATAAAGGAAAGCATTACCGCGGTTATAGCACCTAACTCTTTAAACCTAAATGAAACAACATGGCACATATGATTTACTTCTGAGATCTAAACATTGTGTGCAGAGATTTTGCAGCTATCTCCTTTCCTTTAGTTTTTGTTCTAAGAAAACTATATCTGAAACTAGCATTTACACTATAGCATAGCATTACCGCGGGTATAGCACCGAACTCTTTAAACCTAAATGAAACAACATGGCACATATGATTTACTTCTGAGAACTAAGCATTGTGCGCAGAGATTTTGCAACTACCTCCTTTCCTTCAGTTTTTGTGCTAACATTCGTATCTCCAGAACTAGCATTTCCTATACAGGAAAGCATAACTGAGGGTATAGCACCTAACTCTTTAAACCTAAATGAAACAACATGGCACATATGATTTATTTCTGAGAACTCAGAATTGTGTGCAGAGGTTTTGCAGCTATCTCCATTCCTTCAGTTTTTGTGCTAACATTCCTATGTCTAAAACTTGCATTTGCACTATAGGAAAGCATTACCGCGGGTATAGCACTTATCTGTTTAAACCTAAATGAAACAATATGGCACATATGATTTACTTCTGAGAACTAAGCATTGTGCGCAGAGATTTTGCAACTACCTCCTTTCCTTCAGTTTTTGTGCTAACATTCGTATCTCTAAAACTAGCATTTACACTATAGGAAAGCATTACCGCGGGTATAGAACCAAACTCTTTAAACATAAATCAAACAACATTGCACATATGATTTACTTCTGAGAACCCAACATTGTGTGCAGAGATTTTGCAGGTATCTCCTTTCCTTCAGTTTTTGTGCTAACATTCGTATCTCCGGAACTAGCATTTCCTATACAGGAAAGCATAACCGAGGGTATAGCACCTAACTCTTAAACTTAATGAAACAACATGGCACATATGATTTACTTCTGAGAACTAAGCATTGTGTGCAGAGGTTTTGCAGCTATCTCCTTTCCTTCAGGTTTTGTGCTAACATTCGTATCTCTAAAACTAGCATTTCCTATAAAGGAAAGCATTACCGCGGTTATAGCACCTAACTCTTTAAACCTAAATGAAACAACATGGCACATATGATTTACTTCTGAGATCTAAACATTGTGTGCAGAGATTGCAGCTATCTCCTTTCCTTTAGTTTTTGTGCTATCAAACCGATATCTGAAACTAGCATTTACACTATAGGATAGCATTACCGTGGGTATAGCACCGAACTCTTTAAACCTAAATGAAACAACATGGCACATATGATTTACTTCTGAGGTCTAAACATTGTGTGCAGAGATTTTGCAGCTATCTCCTTTCCCTTAGTTTTTGTGCTAACAAACCTATATCTGAAACTAGCATTTACACTATAGGATAGCATTACCGTGGGTATAGCACCGAACTCTTTAAACCTAAATGAAACAACATGGCACATATGATATACTTCTGAGAACTAAGCATTGGGCGCAGAGATTTTGCAACTACCTCCTTCCTTCAGTTTTTGTGCTAACATTCGTAATTCCAGAACTTGCATTTCCTAGACAGGAAAGCATAACTGAGGGTATAGCACCTAACTCTTTAAACCTAAATGAAACAACATGGCACATATGATTTACTTCTCAGAACTAAGAATTGTGTGTAGAGATTTTGCAGCTATCTCCTTTCCTTCAGTTTTTGTGCTAACATTCCTATGTCTAAAACTTGCATTTACACTATAGGAAAGCATTACCGCGGGTATAGCACTTATCTGTTTAAACCTAAATGAAACAACATGGCACATATGATTTACTTCTGAGAACTAAGCATTGTCTGCAGAGATTTTGCAGCTATCTCCTTTCCTTCAGTTTTTGTGCTAACATTCGTACCTCCAGAACTAGCATCCTATACAGGAAAGCATAACCGAGGGTATAGCACCTAACTCTTTAAATCTAAATGAAACAACATGGCACATATGAGTTACTTCTGAGAACTACGCATTGTGTGCAGAGATTTTGCAGCTATCTTCTTTTCTTCAGTTTTTGTGCTAACATTCATATGTCTAAAACTAGCATTTACACTATAGGAAAGCATTACCGCGGGTACAGCACCTAACTCTTTAAACCTAAATCAAACAACATTGCACATATGATTTTCCTCTGAGAACTAAGCATTGTGTGTAGAGATTTTGCAGCTATCTCCTTTCCTTCATTTTTTGTGCTTACATTCGTATCTATAAAACTAGCATTTCCTATATAGGAAAGCATAACCTAGGGTATAGCACCTAACTCTTTAAACCTAAATGAAACAACATGGCACATATGATTTACTTCTGAGAACTAAGCATTGTGTGCAGAGATTTTGCAGCTGTCTCCTTTCCTTCAGTTTTTGTGCTAACATTCGTATCTCTAAAACTAGCATTTCATATATAGGAAAGCTTCACAGAGGTTATAGCACCTAACTCTTTAAACCTAAATGAAACAACATGGCTCATATGATTTACTTCTGAGAACTAAGCATTGTGTGCAGAGATTTTGCAGCTATCTCCTTTCCTTCAGTTTTTGTGCTAACATTCGTATCTCTAAAACTAGCATTTCCTATAAAGGAAAGCATTACCGCGGGTATAGCACCTAACTCTTTAAACCTAAATGAAACAACATGGCACATATGATTTACTTCTGAGATCTAAACATAGTGTGGAGACAGTTTGCAGCTATCTCCTTTCCTTTAGTTTTTGTGTTAACAAACCTATATCTGAAACTTGCATTTACACTATAGGATAGCATTACCGCGGGTATAGCACCGAACTCTTTAAACCTAAATGAAACAACATGGCACATATGATTTACTTCTGAGAACTAAGCATTGTGCGCAGAGATTTTGCAACTACCTCCTTTCCTTCAGTTTTTGTGCTAACGTTCGTATCTCCAGAACTAGCATTTCCTATACAGGAAAGCCTAACTGAGGGTATAGCACCTAACTCTTTAAAGCTAAATGAAACAACATGGCACATATGATTTACTTCTGAGAACTAAGAATTGTGTACAGAGATTTTGCAGCTATCTCCTTTCCTTCAGTTTTTATGCTAACATTCCTATGTCTAAAACTTGCATTTACACTATAGGAAAGCATTACCGCGGGTATAGCACTTATCTGTTTAAACCTAAATGAAACAACATGGCACATATGATTTATTTCTGAGAACTAAGCATTGTCTGCAGAGATTTTGCAGCTATCTCCTTTCCTTCAGTTTTTGTGCTAACATTCGTACCTCCAGAACTAGCATTTCCTATACAGGAAAGCATAACCGAGGGTATAGCACATAACTCTTTAAACCTAAATGAAACAACATGGCACATGATTTACTTCTGAGAACTAAGCATTGTGTGCAGAGATTTTACAGCTATCTCCTTTACTTCAGTTTTTGTGCTAACATTCTTATCTATAAATCTAGGATATATTATATAGGAAAGCATAACCTAGGGTATAGCACCTAACTCTTTAAACCTAAATGAAACAACATCGCACATATGATTTACTTCTGAGAACTAAGCATTGTGTGCAGAGATTTGCAGCTATCTCCTTTCCTTCAGTTTTTGTGCTAACATTCGTATCTCTAAAACTAGCATTTCATATATAGGAAAGCTTCACAGAGGTTATAGCACCTAACTCTTTAAACCTAAATGAAACAACATGGCACATATGATTTACTTCTGAGAACTAAGCATTGTGTGCAGAGATTTTGCAGCTATCTCCTTTACTTCAGTTTTTGTGCTAACATTCGTATCTCCAGAACTAGCCTTTCCTATACAGGAAAGCATAACCGAGGGTATAGCACCTAACTCTTTAAACCTACTTTAAACAACATCGCACATATGATTTACTTCGGAGAACTAAGCATTGTGTGTAGAGATTTTACAGCTATCTCCTTTCCTTCAGTTTTTGTGCTAACATTCGTATCTCCAGAACTAGCATTTCCTATGCAGGAAAGCATAACCGAGGGTATAGGACCTAACTCTTAAACCTAAATAAAACAGCACAGCACATATGATTTACTTCTGAGAACTAAGCATTGTGTGCAGAAATTTTGTAGCTATCTCCTTTCCTTCAGTTTTTGTGCTAACATTCTTATCTCTAAAACTAGCATTTCCTATAAAGGAAAGCATAACCGAGGGTATAGTACCTAACTCTTTAAACCTAAATGAAACAACATGGCACATATGATTTACTTCTGTGAACTATGCATTGTGTGCAGAGATTTTGCAGCTATCTCCTTTCCTTCAGTTTTTGTGCTAACATTCCATATGTCTAAAACTAGCATTTACACTATAGGAAAGCATTACCGCGGGTATAGCACCTAACTCTTTAAACCTAAATCAAACAACATTGCACATATGATTTACTTCTGAGAACTAAGCATTGTGTGTACAGATTTTGCAGCTATCTCCTTTCCTTCAGTTTTTGTGCTAACATTCGTATCTATAAAACTAGCATTTCCTATATAGGAAAGCATAACCTAGGGTATAGCACCTAACTCTTTAAACCTAAATGAAACAACATGGCACATATGATTTACTTCTGAGAACTAAGCATTGTGTGCAGAGATTTTGCAGCTATCTCCTTTCCTTCAGTTTTTGTGGTAACATTCGTACCTCCAGAACTAGCATTTCCTATAAGGAAAGCATAACCGAGGGTATAGCACATAACACTTTAAACCTAAATGAAACAACATGGCACATATGATTTACTTCTGAGAACTAAGCATTGTGTGCAGAGATTTTACAGCTATCTCCTTTCCTTCAGTTTTTGTGCTAACATTCGTATCTCCAGAACTAGCATTTCCTATGCAGGAAAGCATAAACGATGGTATAGGACCTAACTCTTAAACCTAAATAAAACAGCACAGCACATATGATTTACTTCTGAGAACTAAGCATTGTGTGCAGAAATTTTGTAGCTATCTCCTTTCCTTCAGTTTTTGTGCTAACATTCTTATCTCTAAAACTAGCATTTCCTATAAAGGAAAGCATAACCGAGGGTATAGCACCTAACTCTTTATACCTAAATGAAACAACATGGCACATATGATTTACTTCTGTGAACTACGCATTGTGTGCAGAGATTTTGCAGCTATGTCCTTTCCTTCAGTTTTTGTGCTAACATTCGTATCTCTAAAACTAGCATTTCCTATAAAGGAAAGCATTACCGCGGGTATAGCACCTTACTCGTTAAACCTAAATGAAACAACATGGCACATATGATTTACTTCTGAGATATAAACATTGTGTGCAGAGATTTTGCAGCTATCTCCTTTCCTTTAGTTTTTGTGCTAACAAACCTATATCTGAAACTAGCATTTACACTATAGGATAGCATTACCGCGGGTATAGTACCGAACTCTTTAAACCTAAATGAAACAACATGGCATTTATGATTTACTTCTGAGAACTAAGCATTCTGTGCAGAGATTTTGCAACTACCTCCTTTCCTTCAGTTTTTGTGCTAACATTCGTATCTCCAGAACTAGCATTTCCTATACAGGAAAGCATAACTGAGGGTATAGCACCTAACTCTTTAAACCTAAATGAAACAACATGGCACATATGATTTACTTCTGAGAACTAAGAATTGTGTGCAGAGATTTTGCAGCTATCTCCTTTCCTTCAGTTTTTATGCTAACATTCCTACGTCTAAAACTTGCATTTACACTATAGGAAAGCATTACCGCGGGTATAGCACTTATCTGTTTAAACCTAAATGAAACAACATGGCACATATGATTTACTTTTGAGAACTAAGCATTGTCTGCAGAGATTTTGCAGCTATCTCCTTTCCTTCAGTTTTTGTGCTAACATTCGTACCTCCAGAACTAGCATTTCCTATACAGGAAAGCATAACCGAGGGTATAGCACATAACTCTTTAAACCTAAATGAAACAACATGGCACATATGATTTACTTCTGAGAACTAAGCATTGTGTGCAGAGATTTTACAGCTATCTCCTTTCCTTCAGTTTTTGTGCTAACATTCGTATCTATAAAACTAGCATTTCGTATATAGGAAAGCATAACCTAGGGTATAGCACCTAACTCTTTAAACCTAAATGAAACAACATGGCACATATGATTTACTTCTGAGAACTAAGCATTGTGTGCAGAGATTTTGCAGCTATCTCCTTTCCTTCAGTTTTTGTGCTAACATTCGTATCTCTAAGACTAGCATTTCATATATAGGAAAGCTTCACAGAGGTTATAGCACCTAACTCTTTAAACCTAAGTGAACAACATGGCACATATGATTTACTTCTGAGAACTAAGCATTGTGTGCAGAGATTTTGCAGCTATCTCCTTTACTTCAGTTTTTGTGCTAACATTCGTATCTCCAGAACTGGCATTTCCTATACAGGAAAGCATAACCGAGGGTATAGCACCTAACCCTTTAAACCTAAATTAAACAACATCGCACATATGATTTACTACGGAGAACTAAGCATTGTGTGCAGAGATTTTGCAGCTATCTCCTTTCCTTCAGTTTTTGTGCTAACATTCGTATCTCTAAAACTAGCATTTCCTATAAAGGAAAGCATTACCGCGGGTATAGCACCTAACTCTTTAAACCTAAATGAAACAACATGGCACATATGATTTACTTTTGAGATCTAAACATTGTGTGCAGAGATTTTGCAGCTATCTCCTTTCCTTTAGTTTTTGTGCTAACAAACCTATATCTGAAACTAGCATTTACACTATAGGATAGCATTACTGCGGGTATAGCACCGAACTCTTTAAACCTAAATGAAACAACATGGCACATATGATTTACTTCTGAGAACTAAGCATTGTGCGCAGAGATTTTGCAACTACCTCCTTTCCTTCAGTTTTTTTGCTAACATTCGTATCTCCAGAATTAGCATTTCCTACACAGGAAAGCATAACTGAGGGTATAGCACCTAACTCTTTAAACCTAAATGAAACAACATGGCACATATGATTTACTTCTGAGAACTAAGAACTGTGTGCAGAGATTTTGCAGCTATCTCCTTTCCTTCAGTTTTTGTGCTAACATTCCTATGTCTAAAACTTGCATTTACACTATAGGAAAGCATTACCGCGGGTATAGCACTTATCTGTTTAAACCTAAATGAAACAACATGGCACATATGATTTACTTCTGAGAACTAAGCATTGTCTGCAGAGATTTTGCAGCTATCTCCTTTCCTTCAGTTTTTGTGCTAACATTCGTACCTCCAGAACTAGCATCCTATACAGGAAAGCATAACTGAGGGTATAGCACATAACTCTTTAAACCTAAATGAAACAACATGGCACGTATGATTTACTTCTGAGAACTAAGCATTGTGTGCAGAGATTTTGCAGCTATCTCCTTTCCTTCAGTTTTTGTGCTAACATTCGTATCTCCAGAACTAGCATTTCCTATACAGGATAGCATAACCGAGGGTATAGGACCTAACTGTTAAACCTAAATAAAACAGCACAGCACATATGATTTACTTCTGAGAACTACGCATTGTGTGCAGAGATTTTGCAGCTTTCTCCTTTTCTTCAGTTTTTGTGCTAACATTCATATGTCTAAAACTAGCATTTACACTATAGGAAAGCATTACCGCGTGTATAGCACCTAACTCTTTAAACCTAAATCAAACAACATTGCACATATGATTTTCTTCTGAGAACTAAGCATTGTGTGTAGAGATTTTGCAGCTATCTCCTTTCCTTCATTTTTTGTGCTAACATTCGTATCTATAAAACTAGCATTTCCTCTATAGGAAAGCATAACCTAGGGTATAGCACCTAACTCTTTAAACATAAATGGAACAACATGGCACATATGATTTACTTCTGAGAACTAAGCATTGTGTGCAGAGATTTTGCAGCTATCTCCTTTCCTTCAGTTTTTGTGCTAACATTCGTATCTCTAAAACTAGCATTTCATATATAGGAAAGCTTCACAGAGGTTATAGCACCGAACTCTTTAAACCTAAATGAAACAACATGGCCCATATGATTTACTTCTGAGAACTAAGCATTGTGTGCAAAGATTTTGCAGCTATCTCCTTTCCTTCAGTTTTTGTGCTAACATTCGTATCTCCAGAACTAGCATTTCCTATACAGGAAAGCATAACCGAGGGTATAGCACCTAACTCTTTAAACCTAAATTAAACAACATCGCACATATGATTTACTTCGGAGAACTAAGCATTGTGTGCAGAGATTTTGCAGCTATCTCCTTTCCTTCAGGTTTTGTGCTAACCTTCGTATCTCTAAAACTAGCATTTCCTATAAAGGAAAGCATTACCGCGGTTATAGCACCTAACTCTTTAAACCTAAATGAAACAACATGGCACATATGATTTACTTCTGAGATCTAAACATTGTGTGCAGAGATTTTGCAGCTATCTCCTTTCCTTTAGTTTTTGTTCTAAGAAAACTATATCTGAAACTAGCATTTACACTATAGCATAGCATTACCGCGGGTATAGCACCGAACTCTTTAAACCTAAATGAAACAACATGGCACATATGATTTACTTCTGAGAACTAAGCATTGTGCGCAGAGATTTTGCAACTACCTCCTTTCCTTCAGTTTTTGTGCTAACATTCGTATCTCCAGAACTAGCATTTCCTATACAGGAAAGCATAACTGAGGGTATAGCACCTAACTCTTTAAACCTAAATGAAACAACATGGCACATATGATTTATTTCTGAGAACTCAGAATTGTGTGCAGAGGTTTTGCAGCTATCTCCATTCCTTCAGTTTTTGTGCTAACATTCCTATGTCTAAAACTTGCATTTGCACTATAGGAAAGCATTACCGCGGGTATAGCACTTATCTGTTTAAACCTAAATGAAACAATATGGCACATATGATTTACTTCTGAGAACTAAGCATTGTGCGCAGAGATTTTGCAACTACCTCCTTTCCTTCAGTTTTTGTGCTAACATTCGTATCTCTAAAACTAGCATTTACACTATAGGAAAGCATTACCGCGGGTATAGAACCAAACTCTTTAAACATAAATCAAACAACATTGCACATATGATTTACTTCTGAGAACCCAACATTGTGTGCAGAGATTTTGCAGGTATCTCCTTTCCTTCAGTTTTTGTGCTAACATTCGTATCTCCGGAACTAGCATTTCCTATACAGGAAAGCATAACCGAGGGTATAGCACCTAACTCTTAAACTTAATGAAACAACATGGCACATATGATTTACTTCTGAGAACTAAGCATTGTGTGCAGAGGTTTTGCAGCTATCTCCTTTCCTTCAGGTTTTGTGCTAACATTCGTATCTCTAAAACTAGCATTTCCTATAAAGGAAAGCATTACCGCGGTTATAGCACCTAACTCTTTAAACCTAAATGAAACAACATGGCACATATGATTTACTTCTGAGATCTAAACATTGTGTGCAGAGATTGCAGCTATCTCCTTTCCTTTAGTTTTTGTGCTATCAAACCGATATCTGAAACTAGCATTTACACTATAGGATAGCATTACCGTGGGTATAGCACCGAACTCTTTAAACCTAAATGAAACAACATGGCACATATGATTTACTTCTGAGGTCTAAACATTGTGTGCAGAGATTTTGCAGCTATCTCCTTTCCCTTAGTTTTTGTGCTAACAAACCTATATCTGAAACTAGCATTTACACTATAGGATAGCATTACCGTGGGTATAGCACCGAACTCTTTAAACCTAAATGAAACAACATGGCACATATGATATACTTCTGAGAACTAAGCATTGGGCGCAGAGATTTTGCAACTACCTCCTTCCTTCAGTTTTTGTGCTAACATTCGTAATTCCAGAACTTGCATTTCCTAGACAGGAAAGCATAACTGAGGGTATAGCACCTAACTCTTTAAACCTAAATGAAACAACATGGCACATATGATTTACTTCTCAGAACTAAGAATTGTGTGTAGAGATTTTGCAGCTATCTCCTTTCCTTCAGTTTTTGTGCTAACATTCCTATGTCTAAAACTTGCATTTACACTATAGGAAAGCATTACCGCGGGTATAGCACTTATCTGTTTAAACCTAAATGAAACAACATGGCACATATGATTTACTTCTGAGAACTAAGCATTGTCTGCAGAGATTTTGCAGCTATCTCCTTTCCTTCAGTTTTTGTGCTAACATTCGTACCTCCAGAACTAGCATCCTATACAGGAAAGCATAACCGAGGGTATAGCACCTAACTCTTTAAATCTAAATGAAACAACATGGCACATATGAGTTACTTCTGAGAACTACGCATTGTGTGCAGAGATTTTGCAGCTATCTTCTTTTCTTCAGTTTTTGTGCTAACATTCATATGTCTAAAACTAGCATTTACACTATAGGAAAGCATTACCGCGGGTACAGCACCTAACTCTTTAAACCTAAATCAAACAACATTGCACATATGATTTTCCTCTGAGAACTAAGCATTGTGTGTAGAGATTTTGCAGCTATCTCCTTTCCTTCATTTTTTGTGCTTACATTCGTATCTATAAAACTAGCATTTCCTATATAGGAAAGCATAACCTAGGGTATAGCACCTAACTCTTTAAACCTAAATGAAACAACATGGCACATATGATTTACTTCTGAGAACTAAGCATTGTGTGCAGAGATTTTGCAGCTGTCTCCTTTCCTTCAGTTTTTGTGCTAACATTCGTATCTCTAAAACTAGCATTTCATATATAGGAAAGCTTCACAGAGGTTATAGCACCTAACTCTTTAAACCTAAATGAAACAACATGGCTCATATGATTTACTTCTGAGAACTAAGCATTGTGTGCAGAGATTTTGCAGCTATCTCCTTTCCTTCAGTTTTTGTGCTAACATTCGTATCTCTAAAACTAGCATTTCCTATAAAGGAAAGCTTTACCGCGGGTATAGCACCTAACTCTTTAAACCTAAATGAAACAACATGGCACATATGATTTACTTCTGAGATCTAAACATAGTGTGGAGACAGTTTGCAGCTATCTCCTTTCCTTTAGTTTTTGTGTTAACAAACCTATATCTGAAACTTGCATTTACACTATAGGATAGCATTACCGCGGGTATAGCACCGAACTCTTTAAACCTAAATGAAACAACATGGCACATATGATTTACTTCTGAGAACTAAGCATTGTGCGCAGAGATTTTGCAACTACCTCCTTTCCTTCAGTTTTTGTGCTAACGTTCGTATCTCCAGAACTAGCATTTCCTATACAGGAAAGCCTAACTGAGGGTATAGCACCTAACTCTTTAAAGCTAAATGAAACAACATGGCACATATGATTTACTTCTGAGAACTAAGAATTGTGTACAGAGATTTTGCAGCTATCTCCTTTCCTTCAGTTTTTATGCTAACATTCCTATGTCTAAAACTTGCATTTACACTATAGGAAAGCATTACCGCGGGTATAGCACTTATCTGTTTAAACCTAAATGAAACAACATGGCACATATGATTTATTTCTGAGAACTAAGCATTGTCTGCAGAGATTTTGCAGCTATCTCCTTTCCTTCAGTTTTTGTGCTAACATTCGTACCTCCAGAACTAGCATTTCCTATACAGGAAAGCATAACCGAGGGTATAGCACATAACTCTTTAAACCTAAATGAAACAACATGGCACATGATTTACTTCTGAGAACTAAGCATTGTGTGCAGAGATTTTACAGCTATCTCCTTTACTTCAGTTTTTGTGCTAACATTCTTATCTATAAATCTAGGATATATTATATAGGAAAGCATAACCTAGGGTATAGCACCTAACTCTTTAAACCTAAATGAAACAACATCGCACATATGATTTACTTCTGAGAACTAAGCATTGTGTGCAGAGATTTGCAGCTATCTCCTTTCCTTCAGTTTTTGTGCTAACATTCGTATCTCTAAAACTAGCATTTCATATATAGGAAAGCTTCACAGAGGTTATAGCACCTAACTCTTTAAACCTAAATGAAACAACATGGCACATATGATTTACTTCTGAGAACTAAGCATTGTGTGCAGAGATTTTGCAGCTATCTCCTTTACTTCAGTTTTTGTGCTAACATTCGTATCTCCAGAACTAGCCTTTCCTATACAGGAAAGCATAACCGAGGGTATAGCACCTAACTCTTTAAACCTACTTTAAACAACATCGCACATATGATTTACTTCGGAGAACTAAGCATTGTGTGTAGAGATTTTACAGCTATCTCCTTTCCTTCAGTTTTTGTGCTAACATTCGTATCTCCAGAACTAGCATTTCCTATGCAGGAAAGCATAACCGAGGGTATAGGACCTAACTCTTAAACCTAAATAAAACAGCACAGCACATATGATTTACTTCTGAGAACTAAGCATTGTGTGCAGAAATTTTGTAGCTATCTCCTTTCCTTCAGTTTTTGTGCTAACATTCTTATCTCTAAAACTAGCATTTCCTATAAAGGAAAGCATAACCGAGGGTATAGTACCTAACTCTTTAAACCTAAATGAAACAACATGGCACATATGATTTACTTCTGTGAACTATGCATTGTGTGCAGAGATTTTGCAGCTATCTCCTTTCCTTCAGTTTTTGTGCTAACATTCCATATGTCTAAAACTAGCATTTACACTATAGGAAAGCATTACCGCGGGTATAGCACCTAACTCTTTAAACCTAAATCAAACAACATTGCACATATGATTTACTTCTGAGAACTAAGCATTGTGTGTACAGATTTTGCAGCTATCTCCTTTCCTTCAGTTTTTGTGCTAACATTCGTATCTATAAAACTAGCATTTCCTATATAGGAAAGCATAACCTAGGGTATAGCACCTAACTCTTTAAACCTAAATGAAACAACATGGCACATATGATTTACTTCTGAGAACTAAGCATTGTGTGCAGAGATTTTGCAGCTATCTCCTTTCCTTCAGTTTTTGTGGTAACATTCGTACCTCCAGAACTAGCATTTCCTATAAGGAAAGCATAACCGAGGGTATAGCACATAACACTTTAAACCTAAATGAAACAACATGGCACATATGATTTACTTCTGAGAACTAAGCATTGTGTGCAGAGATTTTACAGCTATCTCCTTTCCTTCAGTTTTTGTGCTAACATTCGTATCTCCAGAACTAGCATTTCCTATGCAGGAAAGCATAAACGATGGTATAGGACCTAACTCTTAAACCTAAATAAAACAGCACAGCACATATGATTTACTTCTGAGAACTAAGCATTGTGTGCAGAAATTTTGTAGCTATCTCCTTTCCTTCAGTTTTTGTGCTAACATTCTTATCTCTAAAACTAGCATTTCCTATAAAGGAAAGCATAACCGAGGGTATAGCACCTAACTCTTTATACCTAAATGAAACAACATGGCACATATGATTTACTTCTGTGAACTACGCATTGTGTGCAGAGATTTTGCAGCTATCTCCTTTCCTTCAGTTTTTGTGCTAACATTCATATGTCTAAAACTAGCATTTACACTATAGGAAAGCATTACCGCGGGTATAGCACCTAACTCTTTAAACCTAAATCAAACAACATTGCACATATGATTTACTTCTGAGAACTAAGCATTGTGTGTAGAGATTTTGCAGCTATCTCCTTTCCTTCAGTTTTTGTGCTAACATTCGTATCTATAAAACTAGCATTTCCTATATAGGAAAGCATAACCTAGGGTATAGCACCTAACTCTTTAAACCTAAATGAAACAACATGGCACATATGATTTACTTCTGAGAACTAAGCATTGTGTGTAGAGATTTTGCAGCTATCTCCTTTCCTTCAGTTTTTGTGCTAACAATCGTATCCCTAAAACTAGCATTTCATATATAGGAAAGCTTCACAGAGGTTATAGCACCTAACTCTTTAAACCTAAATGAAACAACATGGCACATATGATTTACTTCTGAGAACTAAGCATTGTGTGCAGAGATTTTGCAGCTATCTCCTTTACTTCAGTTTTTGTGCTAACATTCGTATCTCCAGAACTAGCATTTCCTATACAGGAAAGCATAACCGAGGGTATAGCACCTAACTCTTTAAACCTAAATTAAACAACATCGCACATATGATTTACTTCGGAGAACTAAGGATTGTGTGCAGAGATTTTGCAGCTATCTCCTTTCCTTCAGTTTTTGTGCTAACATTCGTATCTCTAAAACTAGCGTTTCCTATAAAGGAAAGCATTACCGCGGGTATAGCACCTAACTCTTTAAACCTAAATGAAACAACATGGCACATATGATTTACTTCTGAGATCTAAACATTGTGTGCAGAGATTTTGCAGCTATCTCCTTTCCTTCAGTTTTTGTGCTAACATTCGTATCTCTAAAACTAGCATTTACACTATAGGATAGCATTACCGCGGGTATAGCACCGAAGTCTTTAAACCTAAATGAAACAACATGGCACATATGATTTGCTTCTGAGAACTAAGCATTGTGTGCAGAGATTTTGCAGCTATCTCCTTTACTTCAGTTTTTGTGCTAACATTCGTATCTCCAGAACTAGCATTTCCTATACAGGAAAGCATAACCGAGGGTATAGCACCTAACTCTTTAAACCTAAATTAAACAACATCGCACATATGATTTACTTCGGAGAACTAAGCATTGTGTGCAGAGATTTTGCAGCTATCTCCTTTCCTTCAGTTTTTGTGCTAACATTCGTATCTCTAAAACAAGCATTTCCTATAAAGGAAAGCATTACCGCGGGTATAGCACCTAACTCTTTAAACCTAAATGAAACAACATGGCACATATGATTTACTTCTGAGATCTAAACATTGTGTGCAGAGATTTTGCAGCTATCTCCTTTCCTTTAGTTTTTGTGCTAAGAAACCTATATCTGAAACTAGCATTTACACTATAGGATAGCATTACCGCGGGTATAGCACCGAACTCTTTAAACCTAAATGAAACAACATGGCACATATGATTTACTTCTGAGAACTAAGCATTGTGCGCAGAGATTTTGCAACTACCTCCTTTCCTTCAGTTTTTGTGCTAACATTCGTATCTCCAGAACTAGCATTTCCTACAGAGGAAAGCATAACTGAGGGTATAGCACCTAACTCTTTAAACCTAAATGAAACAACATGGCACATATGATTTACTTCTGAGAACTAAGAATTGTGTGCAGAGGTTTTGCAGCTATCTCCTTTCCTTCAGTTTTTGTGCTAACATTCCTAAGTCTAAAACTTGCATTTACACTATAGGAAAGCATTACCGCGGGTATAGCACTTATCTGTTTAAACCTAAATGAAACAACATGGCACATATGATTTACTTCTGAGAACTAAGCATTGTGTGCAGAGATTTTGCAGCTATCTCCTTTACTTCAGTTTTTGTGCTAACATTCGTATCTCTAAAACTAGCATTTCCTATAAAGGAAAGCATTACCGCGGGTATAGCACCTAACTCTTTAAACCTAAATGAAACAACATGGCACATATGATTTACTTCTGAGATCTAAACATTGTGTGCAGAGATTTTGCAGCTATCTCCTTTTCTTAGTTTTTGTGCTAACAAACCTATATCTGAAACTAGCATTTACACTATAGGATAGCATTACCGCGGGTATAGCACCGAACTCTTTAAACCTAAATGAAACAACATGGCACATATGATTTACTTCTGAGAACTAGGCATTGTGCGCAGAGATTTTGCAACTACCTCCTTTCCTTCAGTTTTTGTGCTAACATTCGTATCTCCAGAACTAGCATTTCCTACACAGGAAAGCATAACTGAGGGTATAGCACCTAACTCTTTAAACCTAAATGAAATAACATGGCACATATGATTTACTTCTGAGAACTAAGAATTGTGTGCAGAGGTTTTGCAGCTATCTCCTTTCCTTCAGTTTTTGTGCTAACATTCCTAAGTCTAAAACTTGCATTTACACTATAGGAAAGCATTACCGCGGGTATAGCACTTATCTGTTTAAACCTAAATGAAACAACATGGCACATATGATTTACTTCTGAGAACTAAGCATTGTGTGCAGAGATTTTGCAGCTATCTCCTTTCCTTCAGTTTTTGTGGTAACATTCGTACCTCCAGAACTAGCATTTCCTATAAGGAAAGCATAACCGAGGGTATAGCACATAACACTTTAAACCTAAATGAAACAACATGGCACATATGATTTACTTCTGAGAACTAAGCATTGTGTGCAGAGATTTTACAGCTATCTCCTTTCCTTCAGTTTTTGTGCTAACATTCGTATCTCCAGAACTAGCATTTCCTATGCAGGAAAGCATAAACGATGGTATAGGACCTAACTCTTAAACCTAAATAAAACAGCACAGCACATATGATTTACTTCTGAGAACTAAGCATTGTGTGCAGAAATTTTGTAGCTATCTCCTTTCCTTCAGTTTTTGAGCTAACATTCTTATCTCTAAAACTAGCATTTCCTATAAAGGAAAGCATAACCGAGGGTATAGCACCTAACTCTTTATACCTAAATGAAACAACATGGCACATATGATTTACTTCTGTGAACTACGCATTGTGTGCAGAGATTTTGCAGCTATCTCCTTTCCTTCAGTTTTTGTGCTAACATTCATATGTCTAAAACTAGCATTTACACTATAGGAAAGCATTACCGCGGGTATAGCACCTAACTCTTTAAACCTAAATCAAACAACATTGCACATATGATTTACTTCTGAGAACTAAGCATTGTGTGTAGAGATTTTGCAGCTATCTCCTTTCCTTCAGTTTTTGTGCTAACATTCGTATCTATAAAACTAGCATTTCCTATATAGGAAAGCATAACCTAGGGTATAGCACCTAACTCTTTAAACCTAAATGAAACAACATGGCACATATGATTTACTTCTGAGAACTAAGCATTGTGTGTAGAGATTTTGCAGCTATCTCCTTTCCTTCAGTTTTTGTGCTAACAATCGTATCCCTAAAACTAGCATTTCATATATAGGAAAGCTTCACAGAGGTTATAGCACCTAACTCTTTAAACCTAAATGAAACAACATGGCACATATGATTTACTTCTGAGAACTAAGCATTGTGTGCAGAGATTTTGCAGCTATCTCCTTTACTTCAGTTTTTGTGCTAACATTCGTATCTCCAGAACTAGCATTTCCTATACAGGAAAGCATAACCGAGGGTATAGCACCTAACTCTTTAAACCTAAATTAAACAACATCGCACATATGATTTACTTCGGAGAACTAAGGATTGTGTGCAGAGATTTTGCAGCTATCTCCTTTCCTTCAGTTTTTGTGCTAACATTCGTATCTCTAAAACTAGCGTTTCCTATAAAGGAAAGCATTACCGCGGGTATAGCACCTAACTCTTTAAACCTAAATGAAACAACATGGCACATATGATTTACTTCTGAGATCTAAACATTGTGTGCAGAGATTTTGCAGCTATCTCCTTTCCTTCAGTTTTTGTGCTAACATTCGTATCTCTAAAACTAGCATTTACACTATAGGATAGCATTACCGCGGGTATAGCACCGAAGTCTTTAAACCTAAATGAAACAACATGGCACATATGATTTGCTTCTGAGAACTAAGCATTGTGTGCAGAGATTTTGCAGCTATCTCCTTTACTTCAGTTTTTGTGCTAACATTCGTATCTCCAGAACTAGCATTTCCTATACAGGAAAGCATAACCGAGGGTATAGCACCTAACTCTTTAAACCTAAATTAAACAACATCGCACATATGATTTACTTCGGAGAACTAAGCATTGTGTGCAGAGATTTTGCAGCTATCTCCTTTCCTTCAGTTTTTGTGCTAACATTCGTATCTCTAAAACAAGCATTTCCTATAAAGGAAAGCATTACCGCGGGTATAGCACCTAACTCTTTAAACCTAAATGAAACAACATGGCACATATGATTTACTTCTGAGATCTAAACATTGTGTGCAGAGATTTTGCAGCTATCTCCTTTCCTTTAGTTTTTGTGCTAAGAAACCTATATCTGAAACTAGCATTTACACTATAGGATAGCATTACCGCGGGTATAGCACCGAACTCTTTAAACCTAAATGAAACAACATGGCACATATGATTTACTTCTGAGAACTAAGCATTGTGCGCAGAGATTTTGCAACTACCTCCTTTCCTTCAGTTTTTGTGCTAACATTCGTATCTCCAGAACTAGCATTTCCTACAGAGGAAAGCATAACTGAGGGTATAGCACCTAACTCTTTAAACCTAAATGAAACAACATGGCACATATGATTTACTTCTGAGAACTAAGCATTGTGTGCAGAGATTTTGCAGCTATCTCCTTTCCTTCAGTTTTTGTGGTAACATTCGTACCTCCAGAACTAGCATTTCCTATACAGAAAAACATAACCGAGGGTATAGAACATAACTCTTTAAACCTAAATGAAACAACATGGCACATATGATTTACTTCTGAGAACTAAGCATTGTCTGCAGAGATTTTACAGCTATCTCCTTTCCTTCAGTTTTTGTGCTAACATTTGTATCTCCAGAACTAGGTTTTCCTATGCAGGAAATCATAACCGAGGGTATAGGACCTAACTCTTAAACCTAAATAAAACAGCACAGCACATATGATTTAATTCTGAGAACTAAACATTGTGTGCAGAGATTTTGCAGCTATCTCCTTTCCTTCAGTTTTTGTGATAACATTCTTAACTCTAAAACTAGCATTTCCTATAAAGGAAAGCATAACCGAGGGTATAGCACATAACTCTTTAAATCTAAATGAAACAACATGGCACATATAATTTACTTCTGAAAACTACGCATTGTGTGCAGAGATTTTGCAGCTATCTCCTTTCCTTCAGTTTTTGTGCTAACATTCATATGTCTAAAACTAGCATTTACACTATAGGAAAGCATTACCGCGGGTTTAGCACCTAAATCTTTAAACCTAAATCAAACAACATTGTACATATGATTTACTTCTGAGAACTAAGCATTGTGTGTAGAGATTTTGCAGCTATCTCCTTTCCTTCAGTTTTTGTGCTTACATTCGTATCTCTAAAACTAGCATTTCATATATAGGAAAGCTTCACAGAGGTTATAGCACCTAACTCTTTAAACCTAAATGAAACAACATGGCACATATGATTTACTTCTGAGAACAAAGCATTGTGTGCAGAGATTTTGCAGCTATCTCCTTTCCTTCAGTTTTTGAGCTAACATTCATATCTCCAGAACTAGCATTTCCTATACAGGAAAGCATAACCGAGGGTATAGCACCTAACTCATTAAACCTAAATTAAACAACATCGCACATATGATTTACTTCGGAGAACTAAGCATTGTGTGCAGAGATTTTGCAGCTATCTCCTTTCCTTCAGTTTTTGTGCTAACATTCATATCTCTAAAACTAGCATTTCCTATAAAGGAAAGCATTACCGCGGGTATAGCACCTAACTCTTTAAACCTAAATTAAACAACATGGCACATATGATTTACTTCTGAGATCTAAACATTGTGTGCAGAGATTTTGCAGCTATCTCCTTTCCTTTAGCTTTTGTGTTAAGAAACCTATATCTAAAACTAGCATTTACACTATAGGATAGCATTACCGCGGGTATAGCACCGAACTCTTTAAACCTAAATGAAACAACATGGCACATATGATTTACTTCTGAGAACTAAGCATTGTGCGGAGACATTTTGCAACTACCTCCTTTCCTTCAGTTTTTGTGCTAACATTCGTATCTCCAGAACTAGCATTTCCTATACAGGAAAGCATAACTGAGGGTATAGCACCTAACTCTTTAAACCTAAATGAAACAATATGATACATATGATTTACTTCTGAGAACTAAGAATTGTGTGCAGAGGTTTTGCAGCTATCTCCTTTCCTTCAGTTTTTGTGCTAACATTCCTATGTCTAAAACTTGCATTTACACTATAGGAAAGCATTACCGCAGGTATAGCACTTATCTGTTTAAGCCTAAATGAAACAACATGGCACATATGATTTACTTCCGAGAACTAAGCATTGTGTGCAGAGATTTTGCAGCTATCTCCTTTCCTTCAGTTTTTGTGCTAACATTCGTACCTCCAGAACTAGCATTTCCTATACAGGAAAGCATAACCGAGGGTAGAGCACCTAACTCTTTAAACCTAAATGAAACAACATGGCACATATGATTTACTTCTGAGAACTAAGCATTGTGTGCAGAGATTTTGCAGCTATCTCCTTTACTTCAGTTTCTGTGCTAACATTCGTATCTCCAGAACTAGAATTTCCTATACAGGAAAGCATAACCGAGGGTATAGCACCTAACTCTTTAAACCTAAATTAAACAACATCGCACATATGATTTACTTCGGAGAACTAAGCATTGTGTGCAGAGATTTTGCAGCTATCTCCTTTCCTTCAGTTTTTGTGCTAACATTCGTATCTCTAAAACTATCATTTCCTATAAAGGAAAGCATTACCGCGGGTATAGCACCTAACTCTTTAAACCTAAATGAAACAACATGGCACATATGATTTACCACTGAGATCTAAACATGGTGTGCAGACATTTTGCAGCTATCTCCGTTCCTTTAGTTTTTGTGCTAACAAACCTATATCTGAAACTAGCATTTACACTATAGGATAGCATTACCGCGGGTATAACACCGAACTCTTTAAACCTAAATGAAACAACATGGCACATATGATTTACTTCTGAGAACTAAGCATTGTGCGCAGAGATTTTGCAACTACCTCCTTTCCTTCAGTTTTTGTGCTAACATTCGTATCTCTAAAACTAGCATTTACACTACAGGAAAGCATTACCGCGGGTATAACACCTAACTCTTTAAACCTAAATCAAACAATATTGCACATATGATTTACTTCTGAGAACTAAGCATTGTGTGCAGAGATTTTGCAGCTATCTCCTTTCCTTCAGTTTTTGTGCTAACATTCGTACCTCCAGAACTAGCATTTCCTATACAGGAAAGCATAACCGAGGGTATAGCACATAACTCTTTAAACCTAAATGAAACAACATGGCACATGATTTACTTCTGAGAACTAAGCATTGTGTGCAGAGATTTTACAGCTATCTCCTTTACTTCAGTTTTTGTGCTAACATTCGTATCTATAAAACTAGGATATATTATATAGGAAAGCATAACCTAGGGTATAGCACCTAACTCTTTAAACCTAAATGAAACAACATCGCACATATGATTTACTTCTGAGAACTAAGCATTGTGTGCAGAGATTTGCAGCTATCTCCTTTCCTTCAGTTTTTGTGCTAACATTCGTATCTCTAAAACTAGCATTTCATATATAGGAAAGCTTCACAGAGGTTATAGCACCTAACTCTTTAAACCTAAATGAAACAACATGGCACATATGATTTACTTCTGAGAACTAAGCATTGTGTGCAGAGATTTTGCAGCTATCTCCTTTACTTCAGTTTTTGTGCTAACATTCGTATCTCCAGAACTAGCCTTTCCTATACAGGAAAGCAAAACCGAGGGTATAGCACCTAACTCTTTAAACCTACTTTAAACAACATCGCACATATGATTTACTTCGGAGAACTAAGCATTGTGTGTAGAGATTTTACAGCTATCTCCTTTCCTTCAGTTTTTGTGCTAACATTCGTATCTCCAGAACTAGCATTTCCTATGCAGGAAAGCATAACCGAGGGTATAGGACCTAACTCTTAAACCTAAATAAAACAGCACAGCACATATGATTTACTTCTGAGAACTAAGCATTGTGTGCAGAAATTTTGTAGCTATCTCCTTTCCTTAAGTTTTTGTGCTAACATTCTTATCTCTAAAACTAGCATTTCCTATAAAGGAAAGCATAACCGAGGGTATAGTACCTAACTCTTTAAACCTAAATGAAACAACATGGCACATATGATTTACTTCTGTGAACTATGCATTGTGTGCAGAGATTTTGCAGCTATCTCCTTTCCTTCAGTTTTTGTGCTAACATTCCATATGTCTAAAACTAGCATTTACACTATAGGAAAGCATTACCGCGGGTATAGCACCTAACTCTTTAAACCTAAATCAAACAACATTGCACATATGATTTACTTCTGAGAACTAAGCATTGTGTGTACAGATTTTGCAGCTATCTCCTTTCCTTCAGTTTTTGTGCTAACATTCGTATCTATAAAACTAGCATTTCCTATATAGGAAAGCATAACCTAGGGTATAGCACCTAACTCTTTAAACCTAAATGAAACAACATGGCACATATGATTTACTTCTGAGAACTAAGCATTGTATGCAGAGATTTTGCAGCTATCTCCTTTCCTTCAGTTTTTGTGCTAACATTCGTATCTCTAAAACTAGCATTTCATATATAGGAAAGCTTGACAGAGGTTATAGCACCTAACTCTTTAAACCTAAATGAAACAACATGGCACATATGATTTACTTCTGAGAACTAAGCATTGTGTGCAGAGATTTTGCAGCTATCTCCTTTACTTCAGTTTTTGTGCTAACATTCGTATCTCTAAAACTAGCATTTCCTATAAAGGAAAGCATTACCGCGGGTATAGCACCTAACTCTTTAAACCTAAATGAAACAACATGGCACATATGATTTACTTCTGAGATCTAAACATTGTGTGCAGAGATTTTGCAGCTATCTCCTTTTCTTAGTTTTTGTGCTAACAAACCTATATCTGAAACTAGCATTTACACTATAGGATAGCATTACCGCGGGTATAGCACCGAACTCTTTAAACCTAAATGAAACAACATGGCACATATGATTTACTTCTGAGAACTAGGCATTGTGCGCAGAGATTTTGCAACTACCTCCTTTCCTTCAGTTTTTGTGCTAACATTCGTATCTCCAGAACTAGCATTTCCTACACAGGAAAGCATAACTGAGGGTATAGCACCTAACTCTTTAAACCTAAATGAAATAACATGGCACATATGATTTACTTCTGAGAACTAAGAATTGTGTGCAGAGGTTTTGCAGCTATCTCCTTTCCTTCAGTTTTTGTGCTAACATTCCTAAGTCTAAAACTTGCATTTACACTATAGGAAAGCATTACCGCGGGTATAGCACTTATCTGTTTAAACCTAAATGAAACAACATGGCACATATGATTTACTTCTGAGAACTAAGCATTGTGTGCAGAGATTTTGCAGCTATCTCCTTTCCTTCAGTTTTTGTGGTAACATTCGTACCTCCAGAACTAGCATTTCCTATAAGGAAAGCATAACCGAGGGTATAGCACATAACACTTTAAACCTAAATGAAACAACATGGCACATATGATTTACTTCTGAGAACTAAGCATTGTGTGCAGAGATTTTACAGCTATCTCCTTTCCTTCAGTTTTTGTGCTAACATTCGTATCTCCAGAACTAGCATTTCCTATGCAGGAAAGCATAACCGATGGTATAGGACCTAACTCTTAAACCTAAATAAAACAGCACAGCACATATGATTTACTTCTGAGAACTAAGCATTGTGTGCAGAAATTTTGTAGCTATCTCCTTTCCTTCAGTTTTTGTGCTAACATTCTAATCTCTAAAACTAGCATTTCCTATAAAGGAAAGCATAACCGAGGGTATAGCACCTAACTCTTTATACCTAAATGAAACAACATGGCACATATGATTTACTTCTGTGAACCACGCATTGTGTGCAGAGATTTTGCAGCTATCTCCTTTCCTTCAGTTTTTGTGCTAACATTCATATGTCTAAAACTAGCATTTACACTATAGGAAAGCATTACCGCGGGTATAGCACCTAACTCTTTAAACCTAAATCAAACAACATTGCACATATGATTTACTTCTGAGAACTAAGCATTGTGTGTAGAGATTTTGCAGCTATCTCCTTTCCTTCAGTTTTTGTGCTAACATTCGTATCTATAAAACTAGCATTTCCTATATAGGAAAGCATAACCTAGGGTATAGCACCTAACTCTTTAAACCTAAATGAAACAACATGGCACATATGATTTACTTCTGAGAACTAAGCATTGTGTGTAGAGATTTTGCAGCTATCTCCTTTCCTTCAGTTTTTGTGCTAACAATCGTATCCCTAAAACTAGCATTTCATATATAGGAAAGCTTCACAGAGGTTATAGCACCTAACTCTTTAAACCTAAATGAAACAACATGGCACATATGATTTACTTCTGAGAACTAAGCATTGTGTGCAGAGATTTTGCAGCTATCTCCTTTACTTCAGTTTTTGTGCTAACATTCGTATCTCCAGAACTAGCATTTCCTATACAGGAAAGCATAACCGAGGGTATAGCACCTAACTCTTTAAACCTAAATTAAACAACATCGCACATATGATTTACTTCGGAGAACTAAGGATTGTGTGCAGAGATTTTGCAGCTATCTCCTTTCCTTCAGTTTTTGTGCTAACATTCGTATCTCTAAAACTAGCGTTTCCTATAAAGGAAAGCATTACCGCGGGTATAGCACCTAACTCTTTAAACCTAAATGAAACAACATGGCACATATGATTTACTTCTGAGATCTAAACATTGTGTGCAGAGATTTTGCAGCTATCTCCTTTCCTTCAGTTTTTGTGCTAACATTCGTATCTCTAAAACTAGCATTTACACTATAGGATAGCATAACCGCGGGTATAGCACCGAAGTCTTTAAACCTAAATGAAACAACATGGCACATATGATTTGCTTCTGAGAACTAAGCATTGTGTGCAGAGATTTTGCAGCTATCTCCTTTACATCAGTTTTTGTGCTAACATTCGTATCTCCAGAACTAGCATTTCCTATACAGGAAAGCATAACCGAGGGTATAGCACCTAACTCTTTAAACCTAAATTAAACAACATCGCACATATGATTTACTTCGGAGAACTAAGCATTGTGTGCAGAGATTTTGCAGCTATCTCCTTTCCTTCAGTTTTTGTGCTAACATTCGTATCTCTAAAACAAGCATTTCCTATAAAGGAAAGCATTACCGCGGGTATAGCACCTAACTCTTTAAACCTAAATGAAACAACATGGCACATATGATTTACTTCTGAGATCTAAACATTGTGTGCAGAGATTTTGCAGCTATCTCCTTTCCTTTAGTTTTTGTGCTAAGAAACCTATATCTGAAACTAGCATTTACACTATAGGATAGCATTACCGCGGGTATAGCACCGAACTCTTTAAACCTAAATGAAACAACATGGCACATATGATTTACTTCTGAGAACTAAGCATTGTGCGCAGAGATTTTGCAACTACCTCCTTTCCTTCAGTTTTTGTGCTAACATTCGTATCTCCAGAACTAGCATTTCCTACAGAGGAAAGCATAACTGAGGGTATAGCACCTAACTCTTTAAACCTAAATGAAACAACATGGCACATATGATTTACTTCTGAGAACTAAGAATTGTGTGCAGAGGTTTTGCAGCTATCTCCTTTCCTTCAGTTTTTGTGCTAACATTCCTAAGTCTAAAACTTGCATTTACACTATAGGAAAGCATTACCGCGGGTATAGCACTTATCTGTTTAAACCTAAATGAAACAACATGGCACATATGATTTACTTCTGAGAACTAAGCATTGTGTGCAGAGATTTTGCAGCTATCTCCTTTCCTTCAGTTTTTGTGGTAACATTCGTACCTCCAGAACTAGCATTTCCTATACAGAAAAACATAACCGAGGGTATAGAACATAACTCTTTAAACCTAAATGAAACAACATGGCACATATGATTTACTTCTGAGAACTAAGCATTGTCTGCAGAGATTTTACAGCTATCTCCTTTCCTTCAGTTTTTGTGCTAACATTTGTATCTCCAGAACTAGGTTTTCCTATGCAGGAAATCATAACCGAGGGTATAGGACCTAACTCTTAAACCTAAATAAAACAGCACAGCACATATGATTTAATTCTGAGAACTAAACATTGTGTGCAGAGATTTTGCAGCTATCTCCTTTCCTTCAGTTTTTGTGATAACATTCTTAACTCTAAAACTAGCATTTCCTATAAAGGAAAGCATAACCGAGGGTATAGCACATAACTCTTTAAATCTAAATGAAACAACATGGCACATATAATTTACTTCTGAAAACTACGCATTGTGTGCAGAGATTTTGCAGCTATCTCCTTTCCTTCAGTTTTTGTGCTAACATTCATATGTCTAAAACTAGCATTTACACTATAGGAAAGCATTACCGCGGGTTTAGCACCTAAATCTTTAAACCTAAATCAAACAACATTGTACATATGATTTACTTCTGAGAACTAAGCATTGTGTGTAGAGATTTTGCAGCTATCTCCTTTCCTTCAGTTTTTGTGCTTACATTCGTATCTCTAAAACTAGCATTTCATATATAGGAAAGCTTCACAGAGGTTATAGCACCTAACTCTTTAAACCTAAATGAAACAACATGGCACATATGATTTACTTCTGAGAACAAAGCATTGTGTGCAGAGATTTTGCAGCTATCTCCTTTCCTTCAGTTTTTGAGCTAACATTCATATCTCCAGAACTAGCATTTCCTATACAGGAAAGCATAACCGAGGGTATAGCACCTAACTCATTAAACCTAAATTAAACAACATCGCACATATGATTTACTTCGGAGAACTAAGCATTGTGTGCAGAGATTTTGCAGCTATCTCCTTTCCTTCAGTTTTTGTGCTAACATTCATATCTCTAAAACTAGCATTTCCTATAAAGGAAAGCATTACCGCGGGTATAGCACCTAACTCTTTAAACCTAAATTAAACAACATGGCACATGTGATTTACTTCTGAGATCTAAACATTGTGTGCAGAGATTTTGCAGCTATCTCCTTTCCTTTAGCTTTTGTGTTAAGAAACCTATATCTAAAACTAGCATTTACACTATAGGATAGCATTACCGCGGGTATAGCACCGAACTCTTTAAACCTAAATGAAACAACATGGCACATATGATTTACTTCTGAGAACTAAGCATTGTGCGGAGACATTTTGCAACTACCTCCTTTCCTTCAGTTTTTGTGCTAACATTCGTATCTCCAGAACTAGCATTTCCTATACAGGAAAGCATAACTGAGGGTATAGCACCTAACTCTTTAAACCTAAATGAAACAATATGATACATATGATTTACTTCTGAGAACTAAGAATTGTGTGCAGAGGTTTTGCAGCTATCTCCTTTCCTTCAGTTTTTGTGCTAACATTCCTATGTCTAAAACTTGCATTTACACTATAGGAAAGCATTACCGCAGGTATAGCACTTATCTGTTTAAGCCTAAATGAAACAACATGGCACATATGATTTACTTCCGAGAACTAAGCATTGTGTGCAGAGATTTTGCAGCTATCTCCTTTCCTTCAGTTTTTGTGCTAACATTCGTACCTCCAGAACTAGCATTTCCTATACAGGAAAGCATAACCGAGGGTAGAGCACCTAACTCTTTAAACCTAAATGAAACAACATGGCACATATGATTTACTTCTGAGAACTAAGCATTGTGTGCAGAGATTTTGCAGCTATCTCCTTTACTTCAGTTTCTGTGCTAACATTCGTATCTCCAGAACTAGCATTTCCTATACAGGAAAGCATAACCGAGGGTATAGCACCTAACTCTTTAAACCTAAATTAAACAACATCGCACATATGATTTACTTCGGAGAACTAAGCATTGTGTGCAGAGATTTTGCAGCTATCTCCTTTCCTTCAGTTTTTGTGCTAACATTCGTATCTCTAAAACTATCATTTCCTATAAAGGAAAGCATTACCGCGGGTATAGCACCTAACTCTTTAAACCTAAATGAAACAACATGGCACATATGATTTACCACTGAGATCTAAACATGGTGTGCAGACATTTTGCAGCTATCTCCGTTCCTTTAGTTTTTGTGCTAACAAACCTATATCTGAAACTAGCATTTACACTATAGGATAGCATTACCGCGGGTATAACACCGAACTCTTTAAACCTAAATGAAACAACATGGCACATATGATTTACTTCTGAGAACTAAGCATTGTGCGCAGAGATTTTGCAACTACCTCCTTTCCTTCAGTTTTTGTGCTAACATTCGTATCTCTAAAACTAGCATTTACACTACAGGAAAGCATTACCGCGGGTATAACACCTAACTCTTTAAACCTAAATCAAACAATATTGCACATATGATTTACTTCTGAGAACTAAGCATTGTGTGCAGAGATTTTGCAGGTATCTCCTTTCTTTCAGTTTTTGTGCTAACATTAGTATCTCTAAACCTAGCATTTCCTATAAAGGAAAGCATTACCGCGGGTATAGCACCTAACTCTTTAAACCTAAATGAAACAACATGGCACATATGATTTACTTCTGAGAACTAAGCATTGTGTGCAGAGATTTTGCAGCTATCTCCTTTCCTTCAGTTTTTGTGCTAACATTCGTATCTCTAAACCTAGCATTTCATATATAGGAAAGCTTCACAGAGGTTATAGCACCTAACACTTTAAACCTAAATGAAACAACATGGCACATATGATTTACTTCTGAGAACTAAGCATTGTGTGCAGAGATTTTGCAGCTATCTCCTGTACTTCAGTTTTTGTGCTAACATTCGTATGTCCAGAACTAGCATTTCCTATACAGGAAAGCATAACCGAGGGTATAGCACCTAACTCTTTAAACCTAAATTAAACAACATCGCACATATGATTTACTTCGGAGAACTAAGCATTGTGTGCAGAGATTTTGCAGCTATCTCCTTTCCTTCAGTTTTTGTGCTAACATTCGTATCTCAAGAACTAGCATTTCCTATACAGGAAAGCATTACCGCGGGTATAGCACCTAACTCTTTAAACCTAAATGAAACAACATGGCACATATGATTTACTTCTGAGATCTAAACATTGTGTGCAGAGATTTTGCAGCTATCTCCTTTCCTTTAGTTTTTGTGCTAAGAAACCTATATCTGAAACTAGCATTTACACTATAGGATAGCATTACCACGGGTATAGCACCGAACTCTTTAAACCTAAATGAAACAACATGGCACATATGATTTACTTCTGAGAACTAAGCATTGTGCGGAGACATTTTGCAACTACCTCCTTTCCTTCAGTTTTTGTGCTAACATTCGTATCTCCAGAACTAGCATTTCCTATACAGGAAAGCATAACTGAGGGTATAGCACCTAACTCTTTAAACCTAAATGAAACAACATGGCACATATGATTTACTTCTGAGAACTAAGAATTGTGTGCAGAGGTTTTGCAGCTATCTCCTTTCCTTCAGTTTTTGTGCTAACATTCCTATGTCTAAAACTTGCATTTACACTATAGGAAAGCATTACCGCGGGTATAGCACTTATCTGTTTAAACCTAAATGAAACAACATGGCACATATGATTTACTTCCAAGAACTAATCATTGTGTGCAGAGATTTTGCAGCTATCTCCTTTCCTTCAGTTTTTGTGCTAACATTCGTACCTCCAGAACTAGCATTTCCTATACAGGAAAGCATAACCGAGGGTATAGCACCTAACTCTTTTAACCTAAATTAAACAACATGGCACATATGATTTACTTCTGAGAACTAAGCATTGTGTGCAGAGATTTTGCAGCTATCTCCTTTACTTCAGTTTTTGTGCTAACATTCGTATCTCCAGAACTAGCATTTCCTATAAAGGAAAGCATAACCGAGGGTATAGCACCTAACTCTTTAAACCTAAATTAAACAACATCGCACATATGATTTACTTCGGAGAACTAAGCATTGTTTGCAGAGATTTTGCCGCTATCTCCTTTCCTTCAGTTTTTGTGCTAACATTCGTATCTCTAAAACTAGCGTTTCCGATAAAGGAAAGCATTACCGCGGGTATAGCACCTAACTCTTTAAACCTAAATGAAACAACATGGCACATATGATTTACTTCTGAGATCTAAACATTGTGTGCAGAGATTTTGCAGCTATCTCCTTTCCTTCAGTTTTTGTGCTAACATTCGTATCTCTAAAACTAGCATTTACACTATAGGATAGCATTACCGCGGGTATAGCACCGAAGTCTTTAAACTTAAATGAAACAACATGGCACATATGATTTGCTTCTGAGAACTAAGCATTGTGTGCAGAGATTTTGCAGCTATCTCCTTTACTTCAGTTTTTGTGCTAACATTAGTATCTCCAGAACTAGCATTTCCTATACAGGAAAGCATAACCGAGGGTATAGCACCTAACTCTTTAAACCTAAATTAAACAACATCGCACATATGATTTACTTCGGAGAACTAAGCATTGTGTGCAGAGATTTTGCAGCTATCTCCTTTCCTTCAGTTTTTGTGCTAACATTCATATCTCTAAAACTAGCATTTCCTATAAAGGAAAGCATTACCGCGGGTATAGCACCTAACTCTTTAAACCTAAATTAAACAACATGGCACATGTGATTTACTTCTGAGATCTAAACATTGTGTGCAGAGATTTTGCAGCTATCTCCTTTCCTTTAGCTTTTGTGTTAAGAAACCTATATCTAAAACTAGCATTTACACTATAGGATAGCATTACCGCGGGTATAGCACCGAACTCTTTAAACCTAAATGAAACAACATGGCACATATGATTTACTTCTGAGAACTAAGCATTGTGCGGAGACATTTTGCAACTACCTCCTTTCCTTCAGTTTTTGTGCTAACATTCGTATCTCCAGAACTAGCATTTCCTATACAGGAAAGCATAACTGAGGGTATAGCACCTAACTCTTTAAACCTAAATGAAACAATATGATACATATGATTTACTTCTGAGAACTAAGAATTGTGTGCAGAGGTTTTGCAGCTATCTCCTTTCCTTCAGTTTTTGTGCTAACATTCCTATGTCTAAAACTTGCATTTACACTATAGGAAAGCATTACCGCAGGTATAGCACTTATCTGTTTAAGCCTAAATGAAACAACATGGCACATATGATTTACTTCCGAGAACTAAGCATTGTGTGCAGAGATTTTGCAGCTATCTCCTTTCCTTCAGTTTTTGTGCTAACATTCGTACCTCCAGAACTAGCATTTCCTATACAGGAAAGCATAACCGAGGGTAGAGCACCTAACTCTTTAAACCTAAATGAAACAACATGGCACATATGATTTACTTCTGAGAACTAAGCATTGTGTGCAGAGATTTTGCAGCTATCTCCTTTACTTCAGTTTCTGTGCTAACATTCGTATCTCCAGAACTAGCATTTCCTATACAGGAAAGCATAACCGAGGGTATAGCACCTAACTCTTTAAACCTAAATTAAACAACATCGCACATATGATTTACTTCGGAGAACTAAGCATTGTGTGCAGAGATTTTGCAGCTATCTCCTTTCCTTCAGTTTTTGTGCTAACATTCGTATCTCTAAAACTATCATTTCCTATAAAGGAAAGCATTACCGCGGGTATAGCACCTAACTCTTTAAACCTAAATGAAACAACATGGCACATATGATTTACCACTGAGATCTAAACATGGTGTGCAGACATTTTGCAGCTATCTCCGTTCCTTTAGTTTTTGTGCTAACAAACCTATATCTGAAACTAGCATTTACACTATAGGATAGCATTACCGCGGGTATAACACCGAACTCTTTAAACCTAAATGAAACAACATGGCACATATGATTTACTTCTGAGAACTAAGCATTGTGCGCAGAGATTTTGCAACTACCTCCTTTCCTTCAGTTTTTGTGCTAACATTCGTATCTCTAAAACTAGCATTTACACTACAGGAAAGCATTACCGCGGGTATAACACCTAACTCTTTAAACCTAAATCAAACAATATTGCACATATGATTTACTTCTGAGAACTAAGCATTGTGTGCAGAGATTTTGCAGGTATCTCCTTTCTTTCAGTTTTTGTGCTAACATTAGTATCTCTAAACCTAGCATTTCCTATAAAGGAAAGCATTACCGCGGGTATAGCACCTAACTCTTTAAACCTAAATGAAACAACATGGCACATATGATTTACTTCTGAGAACTAAGCATTGTGTGCAGAGATTTTGCAGCTATCTCCTTTCCTTCAGTTTTTGTGCTAACATTCGTATCTCTAAACCTAGCATTTCATATATAGGAAAGCTTCACAGAGGTTATAGGACCTAACACTTTAAACCTAAATGAAACAACATGGCACATATGATTTACTTCTGAGAACTAAGCATTGTGTGCAGAGATTTTGCAGCTATCTCCTGTACTTCAGTTTTTGTGCTAACATTCGTATGTCCAGAACTAGCATTTCCTATACAGGAAAGCATAACCGAGGGTATAGCACCTAACTCTTTAAACCTAAATTAAACAACATCGCACATATGATTTACTTCGGAGAACTAAGCATTGTGTGCAGAGATTTTGCAGCTATCTCCTTTCCTTCAGTTTTTGTGCTAACATTCGTATCTCAAGAACTAGCATTTCCTATACAGGAAAGCATTACCGCGGGTATAGCACCTAACTCTTTAAACCTAAATGAAACAACATGGCACATATGATTTACTTCTGAGATCTAAACATTGTGTGCAGAGATTTTGCAGCTATCTCCTTTCCTTTAGTTTTTGTGCTAAGAAACCTATATCTGAAACTAGCATTTACACTATAGGATAGCATTACCGCGGGTATAGCACCGAACTCTTTAAACCTAAATGAAACAACATGGCACATATGATTTACTTCTGAGAACTAAGCATTGTGCGGAGACATTTTGCAACTACCTCCTTTCCTTCAGTTTTTGTGCTAACATTCGTATCTCCAGAACTAGCATTTCCTATACAGGAAAGCATAACTGAGGGTATAGCACCTAACTCTTTAAACCTAAATGAAACAACATGGCACATATGATTTACTTCTGAGAACTAAGAATTGTGTGCAGAGGTTTTGCAGCTATCTCCTTTCCTTCAGTTTTTGTGCTAACATTCCTATGTCTAAAACTTGCATTTACACTATAGGAAAGCATTACCGCGGGTATAGCACTTATCTGTTTAAACCTAAATGAAACAACATGGCACATATGATTTACTTCCAAGAACTAATCATTGTGTACAGAGATTTTGCAGCTATCTCCTTTCCTTCAGTTTTTGTGCTAACATTCGTACCTCCAGAACTAGCATTTCCTATACAGGAAAGCATAACCGAGGGTATAGCACCTAACTCTTTTAACCTAAATTAAACAACATGGCACATATGATTTACTTCTGAGAACTAAGCATTGTGTGCAGAGATTTTGCAGCTATCTCCTTTACTTCAGTTTTTGTGCTAACATTCGTATCTCCAGAACTAGCATTTCCTATACAGGAAAGCATAACCGAGGGTATAGCACCTAACTCTTTAAACCTAAATTAAACAACATCGCACATATGATTTACTTCGGAGAACTAAGCATTGTGTGCAGAGATTTTGCAGCTATCTCCTTTCCTTCAGTTTTTGTGCTAACATTCGTATCTCTAAAACTAGCGTTTCCTATAAAGGAAAGCATTACCGCGGGTATAGCACCTAACTCTTTAAACCTAAATGAAACAACATGGCACATATGATTTACTTCTGAGATCTAAACATTGTGTGCAGAGATTTTGCAGCTATCTCCTTTCCTTCAGTTTTTGTGCTAACATTCGTACCTCCAGAACTAGCATTTCCTATACAGGAAAGCATAACCGAGGGTATAGCACCTAACTCTTTTAACCTAAATTAAACAACATGGCACATATGATTTACTTCTGAGAACTAAGCATTGTGTGCAGAGATTTTGCAGCTATCTCCTTTACTTCAGTTTTTGTGCTAACATTCGTATCTCCAGAACTAGCATTTCCTATACAGGAAAGCATAACCGAGGGTATAGCACCTAACTCTTTAAACCTAAATTAAACAACATCGCACATATGATTTACTTCGGAGAACTAAGCATTGTGTGCAGAGATTTTGCAGCTATCTCCTTTCCTTCAGTTTTTGTGCTAACATTCGTATCTCTAAAACTATCATTTCCTATAAAGGAAAGCATTACCGCGGGTATAGCACCTAACTCTTTAAACCTAAATGAAACAACATGGCACATATGATTTACTTCTGAGATCTAAACATTGTGTGCAGAGATTTTGCAGCTATCTCCTTTCCTTTAGTTTTTGTTCTAAGAAACCTATATCTGAAACTAGCATTTACACTATAGGATAGCATTACCGCAGGTATAGCACCGAACTCTTTAAACCTAAATGAAACAACATGGCACATATGATTTACTTCTGAGAACTAAGCATTGTGCGCAGAGATTTTGCAGCTATCTCCTTTCCTTCAGTTTTTGTGCTAACATTCGTGCCTCCAGAACTAGCATTTCCTATACAGGAATGCATAACCGAGGGTATAGCACCTAACTCTTTAAACCTAAATCAAACAACATTGCACATATGATTTACTTCTGAGAACTAAGCATTGTGTGCAGAGATTTTGCAGCTATCTCCTTTCCTTCAGTTTTTGTGCTAACATACGTATCTCTAAACCTAGCATTTCCTATATAGGAAAGCATAACCTAGTGTATAGCACCTAACTCTTTAAACCTAAATGAAACAACATGGCACATATGATTTACTTCTGAGAACTACGCATTTTGTGCAGAGATTTTGCAGCTATCTCCTTTCCTTCAGTTTTTGTGCTAACATTCCTATGTCTAAAACTAGCATTTACACTATAGGAAAGCATTACCGCGGGTATAGCACCTAACTCTTTAAACATAAATGAAACAACATGGCACATATCATTTACTTCTGAGAAGTAAGCACTGTGTGCAGAGATTTTGCAGCTGTCTCCTTTCCTTCAGTTTTTGTGCTAACATTCGTATCTCTAAAACTAGGATTTCCTACATAGGAAAGCATAACCGAGGGTAGAGCACCTAAGTCTTAAACCTAAATAAAACACCATGGCATATATGATTTCCTTCTGAGAACTAAGCATTCTGTGCAGAGATTTGCAGCTATCTCCTTTCCTTCAGTTTTTGTGCTAACATTCCTATGTCTCAAACTTGCATTTACATTATAGGAAAGCATTACCGCACGTATAGCACCTAACTGTTTAAACCTAAATGAAACAACATGGCACATATGATTTACTTCTCAGAACTAAGCATTGTGTGCAGAGATTTTGCAGCTATCTCCTTTCCTTCAGTTTTTGTGCTAACATTCGTGCCTCCAGAACTAGCATTTCCTATACAGGAATGCATAACCGAGGGTATAGCACCTAACTCTTTAAACCTAAATGAAACAACATGGCACATATGATTTACTTCTGAGAACTAAGCATTGTGTGCAGAGATTTTGCAGCTATCTCCTTTAGTTCAGTTTTTGTGCTAACATTCGTATCTCTAAAAGTAACATTTCCTATATAGGAAAGCATAACCGAGGGTATAGCACCTAACACTTTTAACCTAAATGAAATAACATGGCACATATGATTTACTTCTGAGAACTACGCATTGTGTGCAGAGATTTTGCAGCTATCTCCTTTCCTTCAGTTTTTGTGCTAACATTACTACATCTGAAACTAGCATTTACACTATAGGATAGCATTACCGAGGGTATAGCACCTAACTCTTTAAACCTAACTGAAACAACATGGCACATATGATTTACTTCTGAGAACTACGCATTGTGTGCAGAGATTTTGCAGCTATCTCCTTTCCTTCAGTTTTTGTGCTAACATTCCTATGTCTAAAACCAGCATTTACACAATAGGAAAGCATTGCCGCGGGTAAAGCACCTAACTCTTTAAACATAATTGAAACAAGATGGCACATATCATTTACTTCTGAGAAGTAAGCACTGTGTGCATAGATTTTGCAGCTGTCTCCTTTCCTTCAGTTTTTGTGCTAACATTCGTATCTCTAAAACTAGCATTTCCTACATAGGAAAGCATAACCGAGGGTAGAGCACCTAACTCTTAAACCTAAATAAAACAGCATGGCATATATGACTTCCTTCTGAGAACTAAGCATTGTGTGCAGAGATTTGCAGTATCTCCTTTCCTTCAGTTTTTGTGCTAACATTCCTATGTCTCAAACTTGCATTTACACTATAGGAAAGCATTACCGCACGTATAGCAAATAACTGTTTAAACCTAAATGAAACAACATGGCACATATGATTTACTTCTCAGAACTACGCATTGTGTGCAGAGATTTTGCAGCTATCTCCTTTCCTTCAGTTTTTGTGCTAACATTCATATGTCTAAAACTAGCATTTACACTATAGGAAAGTATTACCGCGGGTATAGCACCTAACTCTTTAAACCTAAATCAAACAACATTGCACATATGATTTACTTCTGAGAACTAAGCATTGTGTGCAGAGATTTTGCAGCTATCTCCTTTCCTTCAGTTTTTGTGCTAACATTCGTATCTCTAAACCTAGCATTTCCTGTATAGGAAAGCATAACCGAGGGTATAGCACCTAACTCTTTAAACCTAAATGAAACAACATGGCACATATGATTTACTTCTGAGAACTAAGCATTGTGTGCAGAGATTTTGCAGCTATCTCCTTTCCTTAATTTTTTGTGCTAACATTCGTATCTCTAAAAGTAGCATTTCCTATATAGGAAAGCACAACCGAGGGTATAGCACCTAACTCATTAAACCTAAATGAAACAACATGGCACATATGATTTACTTCTGAGAACTACGCATTGTGTGCATAGATTTTGCAGCTATCTCCTTTCCTTCAGTTTCTGTGCTAACATTCCTGTGTATAAAAGAAGCATTTACACTATAGGAAAGCATTACCGAGGGTATAGCACCTAACTCTTTAAACCTAAATGAAACAACAAAGCACATATGATTTACTTCTGAGAACTAAGCATTGTGTGCAGAGATTTTGCAGCTATCTCCTTTCCTTCAGTTTTTGTGCTAACATTCGTATCTCCAGAACTAGCATTTCCTATACAGGAAAGCATAACCGAGGGTATCGCACCTAAATCTTTAAACCTAAATGAAAGAACATGCAATATATGATTTACTTCTGAGAACTAAGCATTGTGTGCAGAGATTTTGCAGCTATCTCCTTTCCTTCATTTTTTGTGCTAACATTCCTACATCTGAAACTAGCATTTACCCTATACGATAGCATAACCGAGGGTATAGCACCTAACTCTTTAAACCTAACTGAAACAACGTGGCACATATGATTTACTTCTGAGAACTAAGCATTGTGTGAGGAGATTTTGCAGCTATCTCCTTTCCTTCAGTTTTTGTGCTAACATTTGTACCTCCAGAACTAGCATTTCCTATACAGGAAAGCATAACCGAGGGTATAGGACATAACTCTTAAACCTAAATAAACCAGCTCAGCACATATGATTTACTTCTGAGAACTAAGCATTGTGTGCAGAGATTTTGCAGCTATCTCCTTTCCTTCAGTTTTTGTGCTAACATTCGTATCTCTAAAAGTAACATTTCCTATATAGGAAAGCATAACTGTGGGTATAGCACCTAACTCTTTAAACATAAATGAAACAACATGGCACATATCATTTACTTCTGAGAAGTAAGCACTGTGTGCAGAGATTTTGCAGCTGTCTCCTTTCCTTCAGTTTTTGTGCTAACATTCGTATCTCTAAAACTAGCATTTCCTACATAGGAAAGCATAACCGAGGGTAGAGCACCTAACACTTAAACCTAAATAAAACAGCATGGCATATATGATTTCCTTCTGAGAACTAAGCATTGTGTGCAGAGATTTGCAGCTATCTCCTTTCCTTCAGTTTTTGCGCTAACATTCCTATGTATCAAACTTGCATTTACACTATAGGAAAGCATTACGGCACGTATAGCACCTAACTGTTTATCCTAAATGAAACAACATGGCACATATGATTTACTTCTGAGAACTAAGCATTGTGTGCAGAGATTTTGCAGCTATCTCCTTTCCTTCAGTTTTTGTACTAACATTCGTATCTCTAAAAGTAACATTTCCTATATAGGAAAGCATAACCGAGGGTATAGCACCTAACTCTTTAAACCTAAATGAAACAACATGGCACATATGATTTACTTCTGAGAACTACGCATTGTGTGCAGAAATTTTGCAGCTATCTCCTTTCCTTCACTTTTTGTGCTAACATTCCTACATCTGAAACTAGCATTTACCCTATAGGATAGCATAACCGAGGCTATAGCACCTAACTCTTTAAACCTAACTGAAACAACATGGCACATATGATTTACTTCTGAGAACTAAGCATTGTGTGCAGAGATTTTGCAGCTATCTCCTTTCCTTCAGTTTTTGTGCTAACATTCATATGTCTAAAACTAGCATTTACACTATAGGAAAGCATTACCGCGGGTATAGCACCTAACTCTTTAAACCTAAATGAAACAACATTGCACATATGATTTACTTCTGAGAACTAAGCATTGTGCGCAGAGATTTTGCAACTACCTCCTTTCCTTCAGTTTTTGTGCTAACATTCGTATCTCCAGAACTAGCATTTCCTATACAGGAAAGCATAACTGAGGGTATAGCACCTAACTCTTTAAACCTAAATGAAACAACATGGCACATATGATTTACTTCTGAGAACTACGCATTGTGTGCAGAGATTTTGCAGCTATCTCCTTTCCTTCAGTTTTTGTGCTAACATTCCTACATCTGAAACTAGCATTTACCCTATAGGATAGCATAACCGAGGGTATAGCACCTAACTCTTTAAACCTAACTGAAACAACATGGCACATAGATTTACTTCTGAGAACTAAGCATTGTGTGCAGAGATTTTGCAGCTATATCCTTTCCTTCAGTTTTTGTGCTAACATTCATATGTCTAAAACTAGCATTCACACTATAGGAAAGCTTTACCGCGGGTATAGCACCTAACTCTTTAAACCTAAATTAAACAACATCGCACATATGATTTACTTCGGAGAACTAAGCATTGGGTGCAGAGATTTTGCAGCTATCTCCTTTCCTTCAGTTTTTGTGCTAACTTTCGTATCTCTAAAACTAGCATTTCCTATAAAGGAAAGCATTACCGCGGGTATAGCACCTAACTCTTTAAACCTAAATGAAACAACATGGCACATATGATTTACTTCTGAGATCTAAACATGGTGTGCAGAGATTTTGTAGCTATCTCCTTTCCTTTAGTTTTTGTGCTAACAAACCTATATCTGAAACTAGCTTTTACACTATAGGATAGCATTACCGCGGGTATAGCACCGAACTCTTTAAACCTAAATGAAACAACATGGCACATATGATTTACTTCTGAGAACTAAGCGTTGTGCGCAGAGATTTTGCAACTACCTCCTTCCCTTCAGTTTTTGTGCTAACATTCGTATCTCCAGAACTAGCATTTCCTATACAGGAAAGCATAACTGAGGGTATAGCACCTAACTCTTTAAACCTAAATGAAACAACATGGCACATATGATTTACTTCTGAGAACTAAGAATTGTGTGCAGAGATTTTGCAGCTATCTCCTTTCCTTCAGTTTTTGTGCTAACATTCCTATGTCTCAAACTTGCATTTACACTATAGGAAAGCATTACCGCGGGTATAGCACCTAACTCTTTAAACCTAAATCAAACAACATTGCACATATGATTTACTTCTGAGAACTAAGCATTGTGTGCAGAGATTTTGCAGGTATCTCCTTTCCTTCAGTTTTTGTGCTAACATTCGTATCTCCGGAACTGGCATTTCATATACAGGAAAGCATAACAGAGGGTATAGCACCTAACTCTTAAACTTAATGAAACAACATGGCACATATGATATACTTCTGAGAACTAAGCATTGTGTGCAGAGATTTTGCAGCTATCTCCTTTCCTTCAGTTTTTGTGCTAACATTCGTATCTCCAGAACTAGCATTTCCTATAAAGGAAAGCATAACCGAGGGTATAGCACCTAACTCTTTAAACCTAAATGAAACAGCATGGCACATAAGATTTACTTCTGAGAAGTAAGCATTGTGTGCAGAAATTTGCAGCTATCTCCTTTCCTTCAGTTTTTGGGCTAACATTCATATGTCTAAAACTAGCATTTACACTATAGGAAAGCATTACCGCGGGTATAGCACCTAACTCTTTAAACCTAAATCAAACAACATTGCACATATGATTTACTTCTGAGAACTAAGCATTGTGTGTAGAGGTTTTGCAGCTACCTCCTTTCCTTCAGTTTTTGTGCTAACATTCGTGTCTATAAACTAGCATTTCGTATATAGGAAAGCATAACCTAGGTTATAGCACCTAACTCTTTAAACGTAAATGAATCAACATGGCACATATGATTTACTTCTGAGAACTAAGCATTGTGTGCAGAGATTTTGCAGCTATCTCCTTTCCTTTAGTTTTTTGCTAACATTCGTATCTCTAAAACTAGCATTTCATATATAGGAAAGCATCACAGAGGTTATAGCACCTAACTCTTTAAACCTAAATGAAACAACATGGCACATATGATTTACTTCTGAGAACTAAGCATTGTGTGCAGAGATTTTGCAGCTATGTCCTTTCCTTCAGTTTTTGTGCTAACATTCGTATCTCCAGAACTAGCATTTCCTATACAGGAAAGCATAACCGAGGGTATAGCACCTAACTCTTTAAACCTAAATGAAACAACATGGCACATATGATTTACTTCGGAGAACTAAGCATTGTGTGCAGAGATTTTGCAGCTATCTCCTTTCCTTCAGTTTTTGTGCTAACATTCGTATCTCTAAAACTAGCATTTCCTATAAAGGAAAGCATTACCGCGGGTACAGCACCTAACTCTTTAAACCTAAATGAAACAACATGGCACATATGATTTACTTCTGAGATCTAAACATTGTGTGCAGAGATTTTGCAGCTATCTCCTTTCCTTTAGTTTTTGTGCTAACAAACCTATATCTGAAACTAGCATTTACTCTATAGGATAGCATTACCGCGGGTATAGCACCGAACTCTTTAAACCTAAATGAAACAACATGGCACATATGATTTACTTCTGAGAACTAAGCATTGTGCGCAGAGATTTTGCAACTACCTCCTTTCCTTCAGTTTTTGTGCTAACATTCGTATCTCCAGAACTAGCATTTCCTATACAGGAAAGCATAACTGAGGGTATAGCACCTAACTCTTTAAACCTAAATGAAACAACATGGCACATATGATTTACTTCTGAGAACTAAGAATTGTGTGCAGAGGTTTTGCAGCTATCTCCTTTCCTTCAGTTTTTGTGCTAACATTCCTATGTCTAAAACTTGCATTTACACTATAGGAAAGCATTACCGCGGGAATAGCACTTATCTGTTTAAACCTAAATGAAACAACATGGCACATATGATTTACTTCTGAGAACTAAGCATTGTGTGCAGAGATTTTGCAGCTATCTCCTTTCCTTCAGTTTTTGTGGTAACATTCGTACCTCCAGAACTAGCATTTCCTATACAGGAAAGCATAACCGAGGGTATAGCACATAACTCTTTAAACCTAAATGAAACAACATGGCACATATGATTTACTTCTGAGAACTAAGCATTGTGTGCAGAGATTTTACAGCTATCTCCTTTCCTTCAGTTTTTGTGCTAACATTCGTATCTCCAGAACTAGCATTTCCTATACAGGAAAGCATAACCGAGGGTATAGGACCTAACTCTTAAACCTAAATAAAACAGCACAGCACATATGATTTACTTCTGAGAACTAAGCATTGTGTGCAGAGATTTTTCAGATATCCTCTTTCCTTCAGTTTTGTGCTAACATTCCTCTCTCTAAACAAAGCATTTACACTACAGGAAAGCATAACGGGGGTATAGCAGCTAACTCTTTAAACCTACCTGAAAATCATGTTACATATGATTTACTCTAAGAACTAAACATTGTGTGCATAGATTTTGAGGCTATCTTCTTTCCTTCAGTTTTTTTACTAACATTCCTATCTGTAAAACAAGCATATCCTATATGGGAAAGCATAACCGAGGGTATAGCCGCTAACTATTTAAACCAGAATGAAACAACATGGTACATGTGATATACTTCTGAGAACTAAGCATTGTGTGAAGAGATTTTGCAGCTATCTCCTTTCCCTCAGTTTTTGTGCTAACATTCATATCTCTAAAACTAGAGATTCCTACATAGGAAAGCATAACTGGAGGTATAGCAGCTAACTCTTTCAACCTAAATGAAACAAATTGGCACATATGATTTACCTCTCAGAGCTAAACATTGTGTGCAGTGATTTTGCAGCTATCTCTTTTCCTTCAGTTTTTGTGCTAACATTCCTATCTAGAAAACTGGAATTTACACTCTAAAAAAGCATAACCGGAGGTATAGCACCTAACTCTTTAAACCTATCTTAAAAAGCATGGTACATATTATTTATTTCTAAGAACTAAGCATTGTGTGCAGGGATTTTGCAGCTATCTTCTTTCCTTCAGTTTTTATGCTAACATTCCTATCTCTAAATCTAGAATTTACACAACAGGAAATCATAAAAAGCGGTATAGCAGCTAACCTGTTAAACCTTCCTTAAAAAGCATGGTACATATGATTTACTTCTGAGAACTAAGCATTGTGTGCAGAGATTTTGCAGCTATATTCTTTCCTTCAGTTTTTGTGCGAACATTCTTATCTGTAAAACAAGCATTTCCTATATAGGAAAGCATAAACAAGGGTATATCCGCTAACTCTTTAAACCTAATGAAACAACATGGTACATATGATTTATTTCTGAGAAGTAAACATTGCGTACAGAGATTTTGCAACTATGTCCTTTCCTTCAGTTTTTGTGCTAACATTCATATCTCTAAAACTAGCAATTCCTATATAGGAAAGCATAACCGGGGGTATAGCATCTAAATCTTTAAACCTCCCTATAAAAGTATGGTACATATGCTTTACTTCTGAGAACTAAGCATTGTGTGCAGAGAATCTGCAGGTATCTTCTTTCCTTCAGTTTTTGTGCTAACATTACTATCTGTAAAACTAGCATTTCCTATATAGGAAAGCATAACCGAGGGTATCGACACTAACTATTTAAACCAAAATGAAACAACATGGCACATGTGATTTTCTTATGACAACTAAGCATTGTGTGCAGAGATTTTGCAGCTATGTCCTTTACTTCAGTTTTTCGGCTAACATTCATATCTCTAAAACTAGCATTTCCTATATAGAAATGCATAACGATAGGTAAAGCAGCTAACACTTTAACCTACCTGAAAATCCATGGTACATATGATTTACTTCTGAGAACTAAGCATTGCGAGGAGAGATTTTGCAGCTATCTTCTTTCCTTCATTTTTGTCCTAACATTCCTATCTGTATAACTATCATTTCCTATACAGGAAAGCATAACCGAGGGTATAGCCGCTAACTGTTTAAACCAAAATGAAACAACAAGGCACATATGATTTACTTCTGGGAACTAAGCACTGTGTGCAGAGATTTTGCAGCTATCTCCTTTCCTTCAATTTTTATACTAACATTCCTATCTCTAAGATTAGCATTTACACTACAGGAAAGCATAACCAGGGTTATAGCAGCTAACTCTTTAAACCTACCTGAAAAAGCATGGTACATATAATTTACTTTTGAGAACTAAGGATTGTGTGCAGAGATTTTGCAGCTATCTTCTTTCCTTCAGTTTTTTTGCTAACATTCCTATTTAAAAAACAAGAATTTCCTATATAGGAAAGCATAACGGATGGTATAGCCGCTAACTCTTTAATCCTAAATGAAAGAACATGGCACATATGATTTTCTTCTAAGAACTAAGAATTGTGTGCAGAGATTTTGCAGCTATCTTTTTTCCTTCAGTTTTTGTGCTAACATTCATTTCTGTAAAACCAGCATTTACACTCTATGAAAGCATAACCGTAGGTATAGTAGCTAACTCTTGCAACCTACCTGAAAAAGTATGGTCCATATGATTTACTTCTGAGAACTAAGCATTTTGTGCAGAGATATTGCAGCTGTCTCCTTTCCTTCAGTTTTGTGCTAACATTCATATCTCTAATACTAGCATTTCCTATATATGAAAGCATAAAGGAGGGTATAGCAGGTCAATCTTTAAACCTAAATGAAACAACATGGCAGATATGATTTATTTCTGAGGACTAAACATTTTGTGCAGAGATTTTGCAGCTATCTCCTTTCCTTCAGTTTCTGTGCCAACATTCATATCTCTAAAACGAGCATTTCCTATATAGGAAAGCATAACTGGGGGTAAAGAAGCTAACTCTTTAAACCTACCTGAGAAAGCATGGTACATATGATTTACTTCTGAGAACTAAGCATTGTGTGCTGAGATTTGGCAAGTATCTTTTTTCCTTCAGTTTTTGTTCTACCATTCCTATCTGTTAAACTAGCATTTCCTACATAGGAAAGCATAACCGAGGGTATAGCCCTTAACTCTTTAAACCTAAATGAAACAACATGGCACATATGATTTACTCTGAGAACTGTGCGTTGTGCGCAGAGATTTTGTAGCTGTCTCCTTTCCTTCAGTTTTTGTGCTAAAATTCATATCCCTAAAACTGGCATTTCCTATATAGGAAAGCATAACCGGGGGTAAAGCAGCTAACTCTTTAAACCTACCTTAAAAAGCATGGTACGTATGATTTATTTCTGAGAACTAAGCATTGTGTGTAGAGATTTTGCTGCTATCTTCTTTCCTTCAGTTTTTGTGCTAACATTCCTATCTGTAAAACTAGGGTTACCATTTACAGGAAAGCATAACCGAGGGTATAGCAGTTACCTCTTTAAACCTAAATGAAACAACATGGCACATATGATTTACTTCTGAGAACTAAACATTGTGTGCAGATTTTGCAGCTATCTCTTTTCCTTCCGTTTTTGTGCTAATATTTCTATCTCTAAAACTTGCATTTACACTATAGGAAAGCATAACCAGAGCTATAGCTGCTAACTCTTTAAACGTACCTGAAAAACCATGGTACATCTGATTTACTTCTGAGAACTAAGCATTGAGTGCCGAGATTTTGCAGCTCCCTCCTTTCCTTCAGTTTTTGTGCTAACATTCATATTTCTAAAACTAGAATTTCCTATATAGGAAAGCATAACCGGGGGTATAGGAGCTAACTCTTTATACCTACCTGAAAAAGCATGCTACATACGATTTACTTCTGAGAACTGAGCATTGTGTGCAGAGATTTTGCAGCTATCTTCTTTCCTTCATTTTTTGTGCTAACATTCCTATCTGTAAAACTAGCATTTCCTATAATGGAACGCATAACCGAGGGTATCGCCGCCAACTCTTTAAACCTAAATGAAACAACAATGCACATATGATTTACTTCTGAGAACAAAGAATTGTGTGCAGAGATTTTTTCAGCTATCTCCTTTCCTTCAGTTTTTGTGCTAACATTCACATCTCTAAAACGACCATTTCCTATACAGGAAAGCATAACCAAGGGTATAGCAGCTAACTCTTTATACCTAAATGAAACAATATGGCACATATGATTTACTTCTGAGAAATAAACATGGTGTGCAGAGACTTTGAAGCTATCTCTTTTCCTTCAGTTTTTGTTTTAACATTTCTGTCTCTATACTAGCGTTTACACTCTAGAAAAGTATACCCGGGGGTATAGCAGCCAACTCTTTAAACCTACCTGACAAAGCATGGTATATATGATTTAGTTCTCAAACTAAGCATTGTGTGCCAAGATTTTGCAGCTATCTTCTTTCCTTCAGTTTTTATTTTAACATTCATATCTCTAAAACTAGCATTTCCTATATAGGAAAGCATAAACAAGGGTATAGCAGCTAACTCTTTAAACCAAATTGAAACAACATTGCACATATGATTTACTTCTGAGAACATAACATTGTGTGCAGAGATTTTGCAGCTATTACTTTTCCTTCAGTTTTTGTACTAGCATTCCTATCTCTAAAACTAGCAATTATACTATAGGAAATCATAACCGGGGGTATAGCAGCTAACTCGTTAAACCTACCTGAAAAAGAATGGTACATATGATTTACTTCAGAGAACTAAGCATTGTGTGCAGAGATTTTAGAGCTATCCTCTTTCCTTCAGCTGTTGTGCTAACATTCCTATTTGTAAAACAAGCATTTCGTATATAGGAAAGCATAACCGAGTGTGTAGCAGCTAACTCTTCAAACCTAAATGAAACAGCATGGCACATATTATTTTCTTCTGGGAACTAAACATTGTGTGCAGAGGTTTGGCAGCTATCTCCTTTCCTTCAGTTTTTGTGCTAACATTCATTTCTCCAAAACTAGAATTTCCTATATAGGAAAGTATAAGCGGGGGTATAGCAGCTTACACTTTAAACCTACCTGAAAAAGCATGGTACTTATGATTTACTTCTGAGAACTAGGCATTGTGTGCAGAGATTTTGCAGCTATCTTCTTTCCGTCAGTTTTTGTGCTAACATTCCTATCTGTAAAACTAGTATTTCCGAAAGTAGGAAAGCATAACCGAGGGTGTCGCTGCAAACTGTTTAAATGAAAATGAAACAATATGGCACATGTGATTTACTTCTGAGAATTAAGCATTGTGTGCAGAGATTTTGCAGCTATCTCCTTTTCTTCAGTTTTTATGCTAACATTCAAATCTCTAGAACTTACATTTCATATATAGGAATGCATAACCGTGGGTATAGCAGCTAACTATTTAAACCTATATGAAACAACATGGCACATATGATTTACTTCTGAGAACTAAACATTGTGTGCAGAGATTTTGCAGCCATCTCTTTTCCTTCAGGTTTTGGACTAACATTCCTATCTCTAAAACTAGCATTTACACTATAGGGAAGCACAACCGGGGGTATAGCAGCTAACTCTTAAAACCTACCTGAAAAAGCATGGTACATATGATTTACTTCTGAGAAGTAAGCATTGTGTGCAGAGAATTTTTTTTTATTGACTGTGTAATAATATTACATTAAAAATATATATTTGAGGTCCCATTCAACCCCACCCCCCCTTTCGCCCCCCTCCCAACAACACTCGTTCCCATCTTCATGACACATCCATTGAATTTGGTAAGTACATCTTTGGGCACCTCTGCACCTCATAGACAATGGTTCACATCATGGCCCATACTCTCCTCCATTCCATCCAGTGGACCCTGTGAGGATTTACAATGTCCGGTGATTACCTCTGAAGCACCATCCAGGGAAGCTCCATGTCCCAAAGATGCCTCCACCTCTCATCTCTTCCTGCCTTTCCCCATACCCATCGTCCACCATGTCCACTTTTCCCAATCCAATGACACCTTTTCTATGTGGACATTGGATTGGTTGTGTCCACTGCAACTCTATGTCAACAGGAGGCTCAGATTCCACATGGATGCTGGATGCAATCCTCCCATTTTCAGTTGTAATCACTCTAGGCTCCATGGTGTGGTGGTTGTCCTTCTTCAACTCCATCTTAGCTGAGTGTGGTAAGTCCAATAGATCAGATTGTAGGTGCTGGAGTCTGTTGAGGCTCAGGACCTGGCTATCACATTGTCAGTGCAGAGATTCAAATCCCCTAAATATATCTTAAACCCCAACATTAACTGCACCTCCAGCACATTAGCATGAAATTCTTATGAAGGGAGATCCCATCTGAGTCCAGATTCATCACACATAAACACCATTTCCAAAGAGGGGCCATCTGCCCTGGTAGTTAACCCCATCGGCCATGACCATAACTCCCATGGGTCTCTTTAGCCCTCAGAGGAACCAATATCTGGGGGTTGTATCTGCTTTATCTGTCTCTCTGACTCTGCTCAGTTGTGCATGAGGGCAATCCTTCTGCCAGCCTCCAGACTCTTTTTTAGAAACTCGTAGCCATATAAACTCATTTCTCCTTTCCATTTCCCCCTGTGTGCAGAGAATTTGAAGCTATCTCTTTTCCTTCAGTTTTTGTGCTAACATTCATATCTCTAAAACTAGCATTTCCTATATAGGAAAGCATCACCGAGGGTATACCAGCTAACTCTTTAAAGCTAAATGAAACAACAAGGCACATATGATTTACTTCTGAGAACTAAACATTGTGTGCAGAGATTTTGCAGCTATATTCTTTCCTTCAGTTCCTGTGCTAACATTCCTCTCTGTAAAACTTGCATTTCATATATAGGAAAGCATAACCGGGTTTATAGCAGCTTACTCTTTAAACCTACCTGGAAAAGTATGGTACATATGATTTACTTTGAGAACAAAGCATTGTGTGCAGAGATTTTGGAGCTATCTTCTTTCCTTCAGTTTGTGTGCTAACATTCCTATCCGCAAAATTAGCATTTCCTATATAGGGAAGAATAACCGAGGTTATAGCCGCTAAATTTTTAAACCTAAATGAAACAACAGGGCACATACGATTTACTTCTGAGAACTAAACATTGTGTGCAGAGATTTTGCAGCTATCTCTTTTCCTTCAGTTTCTGTGCTAACATTCCTATCTGTAAAACTAGCATTTACACTCTAGGAAAGCATAACCGGAGGTATAGCCGTTAACGCTTTAAACCTAAATGAAACAACATGGCACATATGATTTACTTCAGAGAACTCAGCATTGTGTGCAGAGATTTTGCAGCTATCTCCTTTCCTTCAGTTTTTGTACGAAAATTCATATCTCTAAAACTAGCATTTCCTATATAGGTTAGAATAACCAAGGGTATACCAGCTAACTCTTTAAACCTAAATGAAACAACATGGCACATATGATTTACTTCTGATAACTAAGCATTGTGAGCAGAGATTTTGAAGCTATCTCCTTTCCTTCAGTTTTTGTGCTAACATTCATATCTCTAAAACTAGCATTTCCTACATAGGTAAGCATAATCGGAGGTATAGCAGCTAACTCTTTCAACAAAAATGAAACAAATTGGCACTTATGATTTCCTTCCGAGAACTAAATATTGTGTACAGAGATTTTGCAGCTATCTCCATTCCTTCACATTTTGTGCTAACATTCATAACTCTAAAAGTAGCATTTCCTATATAGGAAAGCATAACCGGGGGTATAGCACCTAACTCTTTAAACCTACCTGAAAAAGCATGGTACATATGATTTACTTCTGAGAACTAAGCTTTGTGTGCAGAGATTTTGCAGCTGTCTTCTTTCCTTCAGTTTTTGTGCTAACATTCATATCTCTAAAACTAGCATTTCCTATATAGGAATGCATAACCGGGGGTATCGCAGCTAACTCTTTAAACCTACCTGAAAATTTTGGTACATATGATTTACTTCTGAGAACTAAGCTTTCTGTGCAGAGATTTTGCAGGTATCTGTTTTCCTTCAGTTTTTGTGCTCACATTCCTATCTCTAAAACTAGCATTTACACTATAGGAAAACATAATCGGGGGTATATCAGCTAACTCTTTAACCCTGCCTGAAAAAGCATGGTACATATGAATTACTTCTGAGAACTAAGCATTGTGTGCAGAGATTTTGCAGCTATCTTCTTTTCTTCAGTTTTTGTGCTAACATTCCTTCTGTAAAACTAGCATTTCCTACATAGGAAAGCATAACTGAGGGTATAACCCTTAACTCTTTAAAGCAAAATGAAACAACATGGCACATATGATTTACATCTGAGAACAGAGCGTTGTGTGCAGATATTTTGTAGCTGTCTCCTTTCCTTCAGTTTTTGTGCCAACATTCATATATCTGAAACTAGCATTTCCTATATAAGAAAGCATAACGGGGGGTATAGCAGTTAACTCTTTAAACCTACCTGAGAAAGCATGGTACATATGATTTACTTCTCAGAACTAAGCATTGTGTGCATAGATTTTGCAGCTATATTCATTTCTTCAGTTTTTGTACTAACATTCCTATCGGTAAAACTAGCATTACCTGTATAGGAAAGCATAACCGAGGGTATAGCAGCTACCTCTTTAAATCTAATTGAAACAACATAGCACAAATGATTTACTTCTGAGAACTAAACATTGCGTGCAGAGATTTTGCAGCTATCTCTTTTCCTTGAGTTTTCTGCTAACATTCCTATCTCTAAAACTTGCATTCACACTATACGAAAGCATAACCAGAAGTATAGCAGCTAATTCTTTAAACCTACCTGAAAAACCATGGTACATATGATTTACTGCTGAGAACTAACCAATGTGTGCAGAGATTTTGCAGCTATCTCCTTTCTTTCACTTTTTGAGCTAACATTCCTATCTCTAAAAGTAGCATTTACACTATAGGAAAGTATAACCGGGTGTATAGCACCTAACTCTTTAAACCTACCTGAAAAAGCATGGTATATATGATTTACTTCTGAGACTAAGCAGTGTGTGCAGAGATTTTGTAGCTATCTTCTTTCCTTCAGTTTTTGTGCAAAGATTCCTATCTGTAAAACTAGCATTTAAATTTTAGGAAATCATAACCGAGGGTATCGCCGCTAACTGTTTAAACATAAATGAAAAAAAAATGCACATATGATTTACATCTAAGAACTAAGCATTTTGGGCAGAGATATTGCAGCTATCTCCTTTCCTTCAGTTTTTGTGCTAACTTCATATCTCTAAAACTAGCATTTCATATATAGGAAAGCATAACCGAGAGTATAGCAGCTAACTCTTTAAACCTAAATGAAACAACATGGCACATATGATTTATTTCTGAGAACTAAGCATTGTGCAGAGATTTTGAGGCTATCTCCTTTGCTTCAGTTTTTATGGTAACATTCATATCTCTAAAACTAGCATTTCATATAAAGGAAAGCATAACCGAGGGTATAGCAGCTAACTCTTTAAACCCAAATGAAACAATATGGCACATATGATTTACTTCTGAGAACTAAACATTTTGTGCAGAGATTTTTCAGCTATCTCTTTTCCTTCACTTTTTATGCTAACATTTCTATCTGTAAAACTTGCATTTACACTATAGGAAAGCATAATCGAGGGTGTCGCCGCTAACTCTTTAAACCTAAATGAAACAACATGGCACATATGATTTACTTCTGAGAACGAAGCATTGTGTGCAGATATTTTGGAGCTATCTCTTTTCCTTCAGTTTTTGTGCTAACATTCCTATCTCTAAAACTAGCATTTACACTATAGGAAGTCATAACCGGGGGTATGGCAGCTAACTCTTTAAACCTACCTGAAAAAGCAAGGTACATATGATTTACTTCTGAGAAATAAGCATTGTTTGCAGATATTTTGCTGCTATCTCTTTTCCTTCAGTTTTTGTGATAACATTCCTATCTCTAAAATTAGCATTTACACTATAGGAAGTCATAACCGGGGGTATGGCAGCTAACTCTTTAAACCTACCTGAAAAAGCAAGGTACATATGATTTACTTCTGAGAAATAAGCATTGTTGGCAGATATTTTGCTGCTATCTCTTTTCTTCAGCTTTTGTGATAACATTCCTATCTCTAAAACTAGCATTTATACTATAGGAAACCATTACCGGGGGTATAGCAGCTAACTCGTTAAACCTACGTGAAAAAGAATGGTACATATGATTTACTTCGGAGAACTAAGCTTTGTGTGCACAGATTTTGCAGCTATCTTCTTTCCTTCAGTTTTTGTGCTAACATTATTTGTAAAACAAGCCTTTCTTATATAGGAAAGCATAACCGAGGGTATAGCAGCTAACATTTTAAACCTAAATGAAACAACATGGCACATATGATTTACTTCTGAGAACTAAACATTTTGTGCTGAGATTTTGCAGCTATCTCCTTTCCTTCAGTTTTTGTGCTAACATTCCTATCTCTAAACCTAGAATTTCCTATATAGGAAACCATAACCGAGGGTATAGCAGCTAACTCTATAAGGATAAATGAAATAACATGGCACATATGATTTATTTCTGAGAACTAAACATTTTGTGCTGAGATTTTGCAGCTGTCTCTTTTCCTTCAGTTTTTGTGTTAACATTCCTATCTCTAAAATTAGCATTTACACTATAGGAAATCATAACCGGGAGAAAAGCAGGTAAAATTTTAAACCTACCTGAAAAAGCATGGTACATGTGATTTACTTCTGAGAACTAAAAATTGTGTGCAGAGATTTTGCAGCTATCTTCTTTCCTTCAGTTTGTGCTAACATTCCTATCTTTAAAACTAGCATTTCCGATGTAGGGAAGCATAACCGAGGGTACAGCCGCTAACTCTTTAAACCTAAATGAAACAACATGGCACATATGATATACTTCTGAGAACTAAGCATTGTGTGAAGAGATTTTGCAGCTATCTCTTTCCCTGAGTTTTTGTGCTAACATTCCTATCTATAAAACTAGCACTTACACTATCGGAAAGCATAACCGAGAGTATGGACCCTAACTCTATAAACCTAAATGAAACAAGATGGCACATATGATGTACTTCTGCGAACTAAGCATTGTGTGCAGAGATTTTGCAGCTATCTCCTTTCCTTCAGTTTTTATGCTATGAATCATATCTTTAAACTAGCATTTCCTGTATAGGAAAGCATAACCGATAGTATAGCAGCTAACTCTTTAAACATAAATGAACCAACATGGCACATATGATTTACTTCTAAGACCTAAACATTGTGTGCAGAGATTTTGCTGCTATATCTTTTCCTTCAGTTTTTGTGCTAACATTCCTATCTCTAAAACTAGCATTTATACAGTAGGAAAGAATAACCGGGGGTATAGCAGCTAACTCGTTAAACCTACCAGAACAAGTTTGGTACATATGATTTACTTCGGAGAACTAAGCATTGTGTGCAGAGATTTTGCTGCTATTTCCTTTCCTTCAGTTTTTGTGCTAACATACCTACTTTGAAAACAAGCATTTCCTATATAGGGAAGCATAACCGAGGGTACAGCCGCTAACTCTTTAAACCTAAATGAAACAACATGGCACATATGATTTACTTCTGAGAACTAAGCATTGTGCAGAGATTTTGAGGCTATCTCCTTTCCTACAGTTTTTATGGAAACATTCATATCTCTAAAACTAGCATTTCCTATATAGGAAAGCATAACCGAGGTTATAGCCGCTAATTCTTTAAACCTAAATGAAACAACATGGCACTTATGATTTATTTCTGAGAACTAAAAATTGTGTGCTGAGATTTTGCAGCTATCTCTTTTCCTTCAGTTTTTGTGATAATATTCCTATCCGTAAACCTAGCATTTAAACTATAAGAAAGCATAACCGCGGGTATAGCAGCTAACTCGTTAAACCTACCACAAAAATAATGGTACATATGATTTACTTCTGAGAACTAAGCATTGTGTGCAGAGATTTTGCAGCTGTCTCTTTTCCTTCAGTTTCTGTGCTAACATTCCTATCTGTAAAACTAGCATTTACACTCTAGGAAAGCATAACCGGAGGTATAGCCGTTAACGCTTTAAACCTAAATGTAACAACATGGCACATATGATTTACTTCAGAGAACTCAGCATTGTGTGCAGAGATTTTGCAGCTATCTCCTTTCCTTCAGGTTTTGTACGAAAATTCATATCTCTAAAACTAGCATTTCCTATATAGGTTAGAATAACCAAGGGTATACCAGCTAACTCTTTAAACCTAAATGAAACAACATGGCACATATGATTTACTTCTGATAACTAAGCATTGTGAGCAGAGATTTTGAAGCTATCTCCTTTCCTTCAGTTTTTGTGCTAACATTCATATCTCTAAAACTAGCATTTCCTACATAGGTAAGCATAATCGGAGGTATAGCAGCTAACTCTTTCAACAAAAATGAAACAAATTGGCACTTATGATTTCCTTCCGAGAACTAAATATTGTGTACAGAGATTTTGCAGCTATCTCCATTCCTTCACATTTTGTGCTAACATTCATAACTCTAAAAGTAGCATTTCCTATATAGGAAAGCATAACCGGGGGTATAGCACCTAACTCTTTAAACCTACCTGAAAAAGCATGGTACATATGATTTACTTCTGAGAACTAAGCTTTGTGTGCAGAGATTTTGCAGCTGTCTTCTTTCCTTCAGTTTTTGTGCTAACATTCATATCTCTAAAACTAGCATTTCCTATATAGGAATGCATAACCGGGGGTATCGCAGCTAACTCTTTAAACCTACCTGAAAATTTTGGTACATATGATTTACTTCTGAGAACTAAGCTTTCTGTGCAGAGATTTTGCAGGTATCTGTTTTCCTTCAGTTTTTGTGCTCACATTCCTATCTCTAAAACTAGCATTTACACTATAGGAAAACATAATCGGGGGTATATCAGCTAACTCTTTAACCCTGCCTGAAAAAGCATGGTACATATGAATTACTTCTGAGAACTAAGCATTGTGTGCAGAGATTTTGCAGCTATCTTCTTTTCTTCAGTTTTTGTGCTAACATTCCTTCTGTAAAACTAGCATTTCCTACATAGGAAAGCATAACTGAGGGTATAACCCTTAACTCTTTAAAGCAAAATGAAACAACATGGCACATATGATTTACATCTGAGAACAGAGCGTTGTGTGCAGATATTTTGTAGCTGTCTCCTTTCCTTCAGTTTTTGTGCCAACATTCATATATCTGAAACTAGCATTTCCTATATAAGAAAGCATAACGGGGGGTATAGCAGTTAACTCTTTAAACCTACCTGAGAAAGCATGGTACATATGATTTACTTCTCAGAACTAAGCATTGTGTGCATAGATTTTGCAGCTATATTCATTTCTTCAGTTTTTGTACTAACATTCCTATCGGTAAAACTAGCATTACCTGTATAGGAAAGCATAACCGAGGGTATAGCAGCTACCTCTTTAAATCTAATTGAAACAACATAGCACAAATGATTTACTTCTGAGAACTAAACATTGCGTGCAGAGATTTTGCAGCTATCTCTTTTCCTTGAGTTTTCTGCTAACATTCCTATCTCTAAAACTTGCATTCACACTATACGAAAGCATAACCAGAAGTATAGCAGCTAATTCTTTAAACCTACCTGAAAAACCATGGTACATATGATTTACTGCTGAGAACTAACCAATGTGTGCAGAGATTTTGCAGCTATCTCCTTTCTTTCACTTTTTGAGCTAACATTCCTATCTCTAAAAGTAGCATTTACACTATAGGAAAGTATAACCGGGTGTATAGCACCTAACTCTTTAAACCTACCTGAAAAAGCATGGTATATATGATTTACTTCTGAGACTAAGCAGTGTGTGCAGAGATTTTGCAGCTATCTTCTTTCCTTCAGTTTTTGTGCAAAGATTCCTATCTGTAAAACTAGCATTTAAATTTTAGGAAATCATAACCGAGGGTATCGCCGCTAACTGTTTAAACATAAATGAAAAAAAATGCACATATGATTTACATCTAAGAACTAAGCATTTTGGGCAGAGATATTGCAGCTATCTCCTTTCCTTCAGTTTTTGTGCTAACTTCATATCTCTAAAACTAGCATTTCATATATAGGAAAGCATAACCGAGAGTATAGCAGCTAACTCTTTAAACCTAAATGAAACAACATGGCACATATGATTTATTTCTGAGAACTAAGCATTGTGCAGAGATTTTGAGGCTATCTCCTTTGCTTCAGTTTTTATGGTAACATTCATATCTCTAAAACTAGCATTTCATATAAAGGAAAGCATAACCGAGGGTATAGCAGCTAACTCTTTAAACCCAAATGAAACAATATGGCACATATGATTTACTTCTGAGAACTAAACATTTTGTGCAGAGATTTTTCAGCTATCTCTTTTCCTTCACTTTTTATGCTAACATTTCTATCTGTAAAACTTGCATTTACACTATAGGAAAGCATAATCGAGGGTGTCGCCGCTAACTCTTTAAACCTAAATGAAACAACATGGCACATATGATTTACTTCTGAGAACGAAGCATTGTGTGCAGATATTTTGGAGCTATCTCTTTTCCTTCAGTTTTTGTGCTAACATTCCTATCTCTAAAACTAGCATTTACACTATAGGAAGTCATAACCGGGGGTATGGCAGCTAACTCTTTAAACCTACCTGAAAAAGCAAGGTACATATGATTTACTTCTGAGAAATAAGCATTGTTTGCAGATATTTTGCTGCTATCTCTTTTCCTTCAGTTTTTGTGATAACATTCCTATCTCTAAAATTAGCATTTACACTATAGGAAGTCATAACCGGGGGTATGGCAGCTAACTCTTTAAACCTACCTGAAAAAGCAAGGTACATATGATTTACTTCTGAGAAATAAGCATTGTTGGCAGATATTTTGCTGCTATCTCTTTTCTTCAGCTTTTGTGATAACATTCCTATCTCTAAAACTAGCATTTATACTATAGGAAACCATTACCGGGGGTATAGCAGCTAACTCGTTAAACCTACGTGAAAAAGAATGGTACATATGATTTACTTCGGAGAACTAAGCTTTGTGTGCACAGATTTTGCAGCTATCTTCTTTCCTTCAGTTTTTGTGCTAACATTATTTGTAAAACAAGCCTTTCTTATATAGGAAAGCATAACCGAGGGTATAGCAGCTAACATTTTAAACCTAAATGAAACAACATGGCACATATGATTTACTTCTGAGAACTAAACATTTTGTGCTGAGATTTTGCAGCTATCTCCTTTCCTTCAGTTTTTGTGCTAACATTCCTATCTCTAAACCTAGAATTTCCTATATAGGAAACCATAACCGAGGGTATAGCAGCTAACTCTATAAGGATAAATGAAATAACATGGCACATATGATTTATTTCTGAGAACTAAACATTTTGTGTTGAGATTTTGCAGCTGTCTCTTTTCCTTCAGTTTTTGTGTTAACATTCCTATCTCTAAAATTAGCATTTACACTATAGGAAATCATAACCGGGAGAATAGCAGGTAAAATTTTAAACCTACCTGAAAAAGCATGGTACATGTGATTTACTTCTGAGAACTAAAAATTGTGTGCAGAGATTTTGCAGCTATCTTCTTTCCTTCAGTTTGTGCTAACATTCCTATCTTTAAAACTAGCATTTCCGATGTAGGGAAGCATAACCGAGGGTACAGCCGCTAACTCTTTAAACCTAAATGAAACAACATGGCACATATGATATACTTCTGAGAACTAAGCATTGTGTGAAGAGATTTTGCAGCTATCTCTTTCCCTGAGTTTTTGTGCTAACATTCCTATCTATAAAACTAGCACTTACACTATCGGAAAGCATAACCGAGAGTATGGACCCTAACTCTATAAACCTAAATGAAACAAGATGGCACATATGATGTACTTCTGCGAACTAAGCATTGTGTGCAGAGATTTTGCAGCTATCTCCTTTCCTTCAGTTTTTATGCTATGAATCATATCTTTAAACTAGCATTTCCTGTATAGGAAAGCATAACCGATAGTATAGCAGCTAACTCTTTAAACATAAATGAACCAACATGGCACATATGATTTACTTCTAAGACCTAAACATTGTGTGCAGAGATTTTGCTGCTATATCTTTTCCTTCAGTTTTTGTGCTAACATTCCTATCTCTAAAACTAGCATTTATACAGTAGGAAAGAATAACCGGGGGTATAGCAGCTAACTCGTTAAACCTACCAGAACAAGTTTGGTACATATGATTTACTTCGGAGAACTAAGCATTGTGTGCAGAGATTTTGCTGCTATTTCCTTTCCTTCAGTTTTTGTGCTAACATACCTACTTTGAAAACAAGCATTTCCTATATAGGGAAGCATAACCGAGGGTACAGCCGCTAACTCTTTAAACCTAAATGAAACAACATGGCACATATGATTTACTTCTGAGAACTAAGCATTGTGCAGAGATTTTGAGGCTATCTCCTTTCCTACAGTTTTTATGGAAACATTCATATCTCTAAAACTAGCATTTCCTATATAGGAAAGCATAACCGAGGTTATAGCCGCTAATTCTTTAAACCTAAATGAAACAACATGGCACTTATGATTTATTTCTGAGAACTAAAAATTGTGTGCTGAGATTTTGCAGCTATCTCTTTTCCTTCAGTTTTTGTGATAATATTCCTATCCGTAAACCTAGCATTTAAACTATAAGAAAGCATAACCGCGGGTATAGCAGCTAACTCGTTAAACCTACCACAAAAATAATGGTACATATGATTTACTTCTGAGAACTAAGCATTGTGTGCAGAGATTTTGCAGCTGTCTCTTTTCCTTCAGTTTCTGTGCTAACATTCCTATCTGTAAAACTAGCATTTACACTCTAGGAAAGCATAACCGGAGGTATAGCCGTTAACGCTTTAAACCTAAATGAAACAACATGGCACATATGATTTACTTCAGAGAACTCAGCATTGTGTGCAGAGATTTTGCAGCTATCTCCTTTCCTTCAGTTTTTGTACGAAAATTCATATCTCTAAAACTAGCATTTCCTATATAGGTTAGAATAACCAAGGGTATACCAGCTAACTCTTTAAACCTAAATGAAACAACATGGCACATATGATTTACTTCTGATAACTAAGAATTGTGAGCAGAGATTTTGAAGCTATCTCCTTTCCTTCAGTTTTTGTGCTAACATTCATATCTCTAAAACTAGCATTTCCTACATAGGTAAGCATAATCGGAGGTATAGCAGCTAACTCTTTGAACAAAAATGAAACAAATTGGCACTTATGATTTCCTTCCGAGAACTAAATATTGTGTACAGAGATTTTGCAGCTATCTCCATTCCTTCACATTTTGTGCTAACATTCATAACTCTAAAAGTAGCATTTCCTATATAGGAAAGCATAACCGGGGGTATAGCACCTAACTCTTTAAACCTACCTGAAAAAGCATGGTACATATGATTTACTTCTGAGAACTAAGCTTTGTATGCAGAGATTTTGCAGCTGTCTTCTTTCCTTCAGTTTTTGTGCTAACATTCATATCTCTAAAACTAGCATTTCCTATATAGGAATGCATAACCGGGGGTATCGCAGCTAACTCTTTAAACCTACCTGAAAATTTTGGTACATATGATTTACTTCTGAGAACTAAGCTTTCTGTGCAGAGATTTTGCAGGTATCTGTTTTCCTTCAGTATTTGTGCTCACATTCGTATCTCTAAAACTAGCATTTACACTATAGGAAAACATAATCGGGGGTATATCAGCTAACTCTTTAACCCTGCCTGAAAAAGCATGGTACATATGAATTACTTCTGAGAACTAAGCATTGTGTGCAGAGATTTTGCAGCTATCTTCTTTTCTTCAGTTTTTGTGCTAACATTCCTTCTGTAAAACTAGCATTTCCTACATAGGAAAGCATAACTGAGGGTATAACCCTTAACTCTTTAAAGCAAAATGAAACAACATGGCACATATGATTTACATCTGAGAACAGAGCGTTGTGTGCAGATATTTTGTAGCTGTCTCCTTTCCTTCAGTTTTTGTGCCAACATTCATATATCTGAAACTAGCATTTCCTATATAAGAAAGCATAACGGGGGGTATAGCAGTTAACTCTTTAAACCTACCTGAGAAAGCATGGTACATATGATTTACTTCTCAGAACTAAGCATTGTGTGCATAGATTTTGCAGCTATATTCATTTCTTCAGTTTTTGTACTAACATTCCTATCGGTAAAACTAGCATTACCTGTATAGGAAAGCATAACCGAGGGTATAGCAGCTACCTCTTTAAATCTAATTGAAACAACATAGCACAAATGATTTACTTCTGAGAACTAAACATTGCGTGCAGAGATTTTGCAGCTATCTCTTTTCCTTGAGTTTTCTGCTAACATTCCTATCTCTAAAACTTGCATTCACACTATACGAAAGCATAACCAGAAGTATAGCAGCTAATTCTTTAAACCTACCTGAAAAACCATGGTACATATGATTTACTGCTGAGAACTAACCAATGTGTGCAGAGATTTTGCAGCTATCTCCTTTCTTTCACTTTTTGAGCTAACATTCCTATCTCTAAAAGTAGCATTTACACTATAGGAAAGTATAACCGGGTGTATAGCACCTAACTCTTTAAACCTACCTGAAAAAGCATGGTATATATGATTTACTTCTGAGACTAAGCAGTGTGTGCAGAGATTTTGCAGCTATCTTCTTTCCTTCAGTTTTTGTGCAAAGATTCCTATCTGTAAAACTAGCATTTAAATTTTAGGAAATCATAACCGAGGGTATCGCCGCTAACTGTTTAAACATAAATGAAAAAAAAATGCACATATGATTTACATCTAAGAACTAAGCATTTTGGGCAGAGATATTGCAGCTATCTCCTTTCCTTCAGTTTTTGTGCTAACATTCCTATCTCTAAAACTAGCATTTACACTATAGGAAGTCATAACCGGGGGTATGGCAGCTAACTCTTTAAACCTACCTGAAAAAGCAAGGTACATATGATTTACTTCTGAGAAATAAGCATTGTTTGCAGATATTTTGCTGCTATCTCTTTTCCTTCAGTTTTTGTGATAACATTCCTATCTCTAAAATTAGCATTTACACTATAGGAAGTCATAACCGGGGGTATGGCAGCTAACTCTTTAAACCTACCTGAAAAAGCAAGGTACATATGATTTACTTCTGAGAAATAAGCATTGTTGGCAGATATTTTGCTGCTATCTCTTTTCTTCAGCTTTTGTGATAACATTCCTATCTCTAAAACTAGCATTTATACTATAGGAAACCATTACCGGGGGTATAGCAGCTAACTCGTTAAACCTACGTGAAAAAGAATGGTACATATGATTTACTTCGGAGAACTAAGCTTTGTGTGCACAGATTTTGCAGCTATCTTCTTTCCTTCAGTTTTTGTGCTAACATTATTTGTAAAACAAGCCTTTCTTATATAGGAAAGCATAACCGAGGGTATAGCAGCTAACATTTTAAACCTAAATGAAACAACATGGCACATATGATTTACTTCTGAGAACTAAACATTTTGTGCTGAGATTTTGCAGCTATCTCCTTTCCTTCAGTTTTTGTGCTAACATTCCTATCTCTAAACCTAGAATTTCCTATATAGGAAACCATAACCGAGGGTATAGCAGCTAACTCTATAAGGATAAATGAAATAACATGGCACATATGATTTATTTCTGAGAACTAAACATTTTGTGCTGAGATTTTGCAGCTGTCTCTTTTCCTTCAGTTTTTGTGTTAACATTTCCTATCTCTAAAATTAGCATTTACACTATAGGAAATCATAACCGGGAGAATAGCAGGTAAAATTTTAAACCTACCTGAAAAAGCATGGTACATGTGATTTACTTCTGAGAACTAAAAATTGTGTGCAGAGATTTTGCAGCTATCTTCTTTCCTTCAGTTTGTGCTAACATTCCTATCTTTAAAACTAGCAAAACCGATGTAGGGAAGCATAACCGAGGGTACAGCCGCTAACTCTTTAAACCTAAATGAAACAACATGGCACATATGATATACTTCTGAGAACTAAGCATTGTGTGAAGAGATTTTGCAGCTATCTCTTTCCCTGAGTTTTTGTGCTAACATTCCTATCTATAAAACTAGCACTTACACTATCGGAAAGCATAACCGAGAGTATGGACCCTAACTCTATAAACCTAAATGAAACAAGATGGCACATATGATGTACTTCTGCGAACTAAGCATTGTGTGCAGAGATTTTGCAGCTATCTCCTTTCCTTCAGTTTTTATGCTATGAATCATATCTTTAAACTAGCATTTCCTGTATAGGAAAGCATAACCGATAGTATAGCAGCTAACTCTTTAAACATAAATGAACCAACATGGCACATATGATTTACTTCTAAGACCTAAACATTGTGTGCAGAGATTTTGCTGCTATATCTTTTCCTTCAGTTTTTGTGCTAACATTCCTATCTCTAAAACTAGCATTTATACAGTAGGAAAGAATAACCGGGGGTATAGCAGCTAACTCGTTAAACCTACCAGAACAAGTTTGGTACATATGATTTACTTCGGAGAACTAAGCATTGTGTGCAGAGATTTTGCTGCTATTTCCTTTCCTTCAGTTTTTGTGCTAACATACCTACTTTGAAAACAAGCATTTCCTATATAGGGAAGCATAACCGAGGGTACAGCCGCTAACTCTTTAAACCTAAATGAAACAACATGGCACATATGATTTACTTCTGAGAACTAAGCATTGTGCAGAGATTTTGAGGCTATCTCCTTTCCTACAGTTTTTATGGAAACATTCATATCTCTAAAACTAGCATTTCCTATATAGGAAAGCATAACCGAGGTTATAGCCGCTAATTCTTTAAACCTAAATAAAACAACATGGCACTTATGATTTATTTCTGAGAACTAAAAATTGTGTGCTGAGATTTTGCAGCTATCTCTTTTCCTTCAGTTTTTGTGATAATATTCCTATCCGTAAACCTAGCATTTAAACTATAAGAAAGCATAACCGCGGGTATAGCAGCTAACTCGTTAAACCTACCACAAAAATAATGGTACATATGATTTACTTCTGAGAACTAAGCATTGTGTGCAGAGATTTTGCAGCTGTCTCTTTTCCTTCAGTTTCTGTGCTAACATTCCTATCTGTAAAACTAGCATTTACACTCTAGGAAAGCATAACCGGAGGTATAGCCGTTAACGCTTTAAACCTAAATGTAACAACATGGCACATATGATTTACTTCAGAGAACTCAGCATTGTGTGCAGAGATTTTGCAGCTATCTCCTTTCCTTCAGGTTTTGTACGAAAATTCATATCTCTAAAACTAGCATTTCCTATATAGGTTAGAATAACCAAGGGTATACCAGCTAACTCTTTAAACCTAAATGAAACAACATGGCACATATGATTTACTTCTGATAACTAAGCATTGTGAGCAGAGATTTTGAAGCTATCTCCTTTCCTTCAGTTTTTGTGCTAACATTCATATCTCTAAAACTAGCATTTCCTACATAGGTAAGCATAATCAGAGGTATAGCAGCTAACTCTTTCAACAAAAATGAAACAAATTGGCACTTATGATTTCCTTCCGAGAACTAAATATTGTGTACAGAGATTTTGCAGCTATCTCCATTCCTTCACATTTTGTGCTAACATTCATAACTCTAAAAGTAGCATTTCCTATATAGGAAAGCATAACCGGGGGTATAGCACCTAACTCTTTAAACCTACCTGAAAAAGCATGGTACATATGATTTACTTCTGAGAACTAAGCTTTGTGTGCAGAGATTTTGCAGCTGTCTTCTTTCCTTCAGTTTTTGTGCTAACATCTCATATCTCTAAAACTAGCATTTCCTATATAGGAATGCATAACCGGGGGTATCGCAGCTAACTCTTTAAACCTACCTGAAAATTTTGGTACATATGATTTACTTCTGAGAACTAAGCTTTCTGTGCAGAGATTTTGCAGGTATCTGTTTTCCTTCAGTTTTTGTGCTCACATTCCTATCTCTAAAACTAGCATTTACACTATAGGAAAACATAATCGGGGGTATATCAGCTAACTCTTTAACCCTGCCTGAAAAAGCATGGTACATATGAATTACTTCTGAGAACTAAGCATTGTGTGCAGAGATTTTGCAGCTATCTTCTTTTCTTCAGTTTTTGTGCTAACATTCCTTCTGTAAAACTAGCATTTCCTACATAGGAAAGCATAACTGAGGGTATAACCCTTAACTCTTTAAAGCAAAATGAAACAACATGGCACATATGATTTACATCTGAGAACAGAGCGTTGTGTGCAGATATTTTGTAGCTGTCTCCTTTCCTTCAGTTTTTGTGCCAACATTATATATCTGAAACTAGCATTTCCTATATAAGAAAGCATAACGGGGGGTATAGCAGTTAACTCTTTAAACCTACCTGAGAAAGCATGGTACATATGATTTACTTCTCAGAACTAAGCATTGTGTGCATAGATTTTGCAGCTATATTCATTTCTTCAGTTTTTGTACTAACATTCCTATCGGTAAAACTAGCATTACCTGTATAGGAAAGCATAACCGAGGGTATAGCAGCTACCTCTTTAAATCTAATTGAAACAACATAGCACAAATGATTTACTTCTGAGAACTAAACATTGCGTGCAGAGATTTTGCAGCTATCTCTTTTCCTTGAGTTTTCTGCTAACATTCCTATCTCTAAAACTTGCATTCACACTATACGAAAGCATAACCAGAAGTATAGCAGCTAATTCTTTAAACCTACCTGAAAAACCATGGTACATATGATTTACTGCTGAGAACTAACCAATGTGTGCAGAGATTTTGCAGCTATCTCCTTTCTTTCACTTTTTGAGCTAACATTCCTATCTCTAAAAGTAGCATTTACACTATAGGAAAGTATAACCGGGTGTATAGCACCTAACTCTTTAAACCTACCTGAAAAAGCATGGTATATATGATTTACTTCTGAGACTAAGCAGTGTGTGCAGAGATTTTGCAGCTATCTTCTTTCCTTCAGTTTTTGTGCAAAGATTCCTATCTGTAAAACTAGCATTTAAATTTTAGGAAATCATAACCGAGGGTATCGCCGCTAACTGTTTAAACATAAATGAAAAAAAAATGCACATATGATTTACATCTAAGAACTAAGCATTTTGGGCAGAGATATTGCAGCTATCTCCTTTCCTTCAGTTTTTGTGCTAACTTCATATCTCTAAAACTAGCATTTCATATATAGGAAAGCATAACCGAGAGTATAGCAGCTAACTCTTTAAACCTAAATGAAACAACATGGCACATATGATTTATTTCTGAGAACTAAGCATTGTGCAGAGATTTTGAGGCTATCTCCTTTGCTTCAGTTTTTATGGTAACATTCATATCTCTAAAACTAGCATTTCATATAAAGGAAAGCATAACCGAGGGTATAGCAGCTAACTCTTTAAACCCAAATGAAACAATATGGCACATATGATTTACTTCTGAGAACTAAACATTTTGTGCAGAGATTTTTCAGCTATCTCTTTTCCTTCACTTTTTATGCTAACATTTCTATCTGTAAAACTTGCATTTACACTATAGGAAAGCATAATCGAGGGTGTCGCCGCTAACTCTTTAAACCTAAATGAAACAACATGGCACATATGATTTACTTCTGAGAACGAAGCATTGTGTGCAGATATTTTGGAGCTATCTCTTTTCCTTCAGTTTTTGTGCTAACATTCCTATCTCTAAAACTAGCATTTACACTATAGGAAGTCATAACCGGGGGTATGGCAGCTAACTCTTTAAACCTACCTGAAAAAGCAAGGTACATATGATTTACTTCTGAGAAATAAGCATTGTTTGCAGATATTTTGCTGCTATCTCTTTTCCTTCAGTTTTTGTGATAACATTCCTATCTCTAAAATTAGCATTTACACTATAGGAAGTCATAACCGGGGGTATGGCAGCTAACTCTTTAAACCTACCTGAAAAAGCAAGGTACATATGATTTACTTCTGAGAAATAAGCATTGTTGGCAGATATTTTGCTGCTATCTCTTTTCTTCAGCTTTTGTGATAACATTCCTATCTCTAAAACTAGCATTTATACTATAGGAAACCATTACCGGGGGTATAGCAGCTAACTCGTTAAACCTACGTGAAAAAGAATGGTACATATGATTTACTTCGGAGAACTAAGCTTTGTGTGCACAGATTTTGCAGCTATCTTCTTTCCTTCAGTTTTTGTGCTAACATTATTTGTAAAACAAGCCTTTCTTATATAGGAAAGCATAACCGAGGGTATAGCAGCTAACATTTTAAACCTAAATGAAACAACATGGCACATATGATTTACTTCTGAGAACTAAACATTTTGTGCTGAGATTTTGCAGCTATCTCCTTTCCTTCAGTTTTTGTGCTAACATTCCTATCTCTAAACCTAGAATTTCCTATATAGGAAACCATAACCGAGGGTATAGCAGCTAACTCTATAAGGATAAATGAAATAACATGGCACATATGATTTATTTCTGAGAACTAAACATTTTGTGCTGAGATTTTGCAGCTGTCTCTTTTCCTTCAGTTTTTGTGTTAACATTCCTATCTCTAAAATTAGCATTTACACTATAGGAAATCATAACCGGGAGAATAGCAGGTAAAATTTTAAACCTACCTGAAAAAGCATGGTACATGTGATTTACTTCTGAGAACTAAAAATTGTGTGCAGAGATTTTGCAGCTATCTTCTTTCCTTCAGTTTGTGCTAACATTCCTATCTTTAAAACTAGCAAAACCGATGTAGGGAAGCATAACCGAGGGTACAGCCGCTAACTCTTTAAACCTAAATGAAACAACATGGCACATATGATATACTTCTGAGAACTAAGCATTGTGTGAAGAGATTTTGCAGCTATCTCTTTCCCTGAGTTTTTGTGCTAACATTCCTATCTATAAAACTAGCACTTACACTATCGGAAAGCATAACCGAGAGTATGGACCCTAACTCTATAAACCTAAATGAAACAAGATGGCACATATGATGTACTTCTGCGAACTAAGCATTGTGTGCAGAGATTTTGCAGCTATCTCCTTTCCTTCAGTTTTTATGCTATGAATCATATCTTTAAACTAGCATTTCCTGTATAGGAAAGCATAACCGATAGTATAGCAGCTAACTCTTTAAACATAAATGAACCAACATGGCACATATGATTTACTTCTAAGACCTAAACATTGTGTGCAGAGATTTTGCTGCTATATCTTTTCCTTCAGTTTTTGTGCTAACATTCCTATCTCTAAAACTAGCATTTATACAGTAGGAAAGAATAACCGGGGGTATAGCAGCTAACTCGTTAAACCTACCAGAACAAGTTTGGTACATATGATTTACTTCGGAGAACTAAGCATTGTGTGCAGAGATTTTGCTGCTATTTCCTTTCCTTCAGTTTTTGTGCTAACATACCTACTTTGAAAACAAGCATTTCCTATATAGGGAAGCATAACCGAGGGTACAGCCGCTAACTCTTTAAACCTAAATGAAACAACATGGCACATATGATTTACTTCTGAGAACTAAGCATTGTGCAGAGATTTTGAGGCTATCTCCTTTCCTACAGTTTTTATGGAAACATTCATATCTCTAAAACTAGCATTTCCTATATAGGAAAGCATAACCGAGGTTATAGCCGCTAATTCTTTAAACCTAAATGAAACAACATGGCACTTATGATTTATTTCTGAGAACTAAAAATTGTGTGCTGAGATTTTGCAGCTATCTCTTTTCCTTCAGTTTTTGTGATAATATACCTATCCGTAAACCTAGCATTTAAACTATAAGAAAGCATAACCGCGGGTATAGCAGCTAACTCGTTAAACCTACCACAAAAATAATGGTACATATGATTTACTTCTGAGAACTAAGCATTGTGTGCAGAGATTTTGCAGCTGTCTTCTTTCCTTCAGTTTTTGTGCTAACATTCCTATCTGTAAAACTTGCATTTCCTATATAGGAAAGCATAACTGAGGGTATAGCCCCTCACTCTTTAAACCTAAATGAAACAAATGGCACATATGATTTCCTTCTGAGAAATAAGCATTGTGTGTAGAGATTTTGCAGCTATCTCTTTCCTTCAGTTTTTATGCTAACATTCCTATTTGTAAAACAAGCATTTCTTATATAGGAAAGCATAACCGAGGTTATAACCGCTAACACTTTAAACCTAAATGAAACAACATTGCACATAGGATTTACTGCTGAGAACTAAGCATTGTGCGCAGAGATTTTGCAGCTAACTCCTTTCCTTCAGTTTTTCTGCTAACATTCCTATTTGTAAAACAAGGATTTCCTATATAGGAAAGCATAACCGAGGTTATAGCCGCTAACTCTTAAAACCTAAATGAAACAACATGGCACATATGATTTACTTCTGGGAACTAAACGTTGTGGGCACAGATTTTGCAGCTATCTCTTTTCCTTCAGTTTTTGTGCTAACATTCCTATCTCTAAAACTACCATTTACACTCTAGGAAATCATAACCGAGGGTATAGCAGCTAACTCTTTAAACCTAAATGAAACAACATGGCACATATGATTTACTTTTGAGATGAAAACATTGTGTGCAGAGATTTTGCCGCTATCTATATTCCTTCAGTTTTTGTGTTAACATTCCTACCTCTAAAACTAGCATTTACACTATTGGAAAGCATAACCGGGGGTATAGCAGCTAACTCTTTATGCCTACCCAAACACCAGTGTACATTTGATTTACTTCTCAGAGCTAAGCTATCTGTGCAGAGATTTTGCAGCTATGTCTTTTCCTTCAGTGTTTGTGCTAACATTCCTATCTCTATAATGAGCTTTTACACTATAGGAAATCATAACCGTCGGTATAGCAGCTAACTCTTTATTTATTTTTTTTTTTTTAATTTTTTTATTTTTTATTGACTTTGTAATAATATTACATTAAAAAGATATACGTGAGGTCCCATTCAACCCCACCCCCCCACCCCCGCTCCCCCCATCCCCAACAACACCCGCCCCCATCATCATGACACATCCACCGGACCCGGCAAGCACATCCTTGGGCACCTCTGCACCTCATATACACTGGTTCACATCATGGCCCACACTCTCCTCCACTCCATCATGTAGGCCCCGTGAGGATTTACAATGTCCGGTGATTACCTCTGAAGCACCATCCAGGGCAGCTCCATGTCCCGAAGACGCCTCCACCTCTCATCTCTTCCTGCCTTTCCCCATACCCTTTGTCCATTATGTCCACTTTTCCCAATCCAATGCCACCTCTTCTATGTGGACACTGGATTGGTTGTGTCCATTGCACCTTTATGTCAAGAGGAGGCTCAGATTCCACCTGGATGCTGGATGCAATCCTCCCATTTTCAGTTGTAATCACTCTAGGCTCCATGGTGTGGTGGTTGTCCTTCTTCACCTCCATCTTAGCTGAGTGTGGTAAGTCCAATAAATCAGATTGTAGGTGCTGGAGTCTGTTGAGGCTCAGGATCTGGCTATCACATTGTCAGTCCAGAGATTCAAATCCCCTAAATATATCTTAAACCCCAACATTAACTGCACCTCCAGTACATTAGCATGAAAGTCTTATGAAGGGAGATCCCATCTGAGTCCAGATTCATCACACATAAACACCATTTCCAAAGAGGGGCCATCTGCCCTGGTAGTTAACCCCATCGGCCATGACCATAACTCCCATGGGTCTCTTTAGCCCTCAAAGGAACCAATATCTGGGGGTTGTATCTGCTTTATCTGTCTCTCTGACTCTGCTCAGTTGTGCATGAGGGCAAACCTTCTGCCAGCCTCCAGACTCTTTTTAGAAACTCGTAGCCATATAAACTCATTTCTCCTTTCCATTTCCCCCTTACTTTAGGTCAAACAGCATTTTAAAGTCATGGTATTTTATGTAGACATGGATATTCTGCTGATCCGCATTGAACCTTCCGTATAAGGTCATTTTCCAGTTGCATCATCAGTTGGTAGTTGATAGTGGTCCCTCGTTGCCAGGGAGGCTCATCCCCGGGTGTCATGTCCCACGCTGGGGGGAAGGCATTGCATTTACATGCTGAGTTTGGCTTCGAGACTGGCCACATTTGAGTAACATGAAGGCTGACAGAAGGAAATTCCCAGGCACAAAGTTGCTCTAGGCCTTGTTATTATTTTGGGTTTATCAGCTCACAAGCATAGTCATTAGTATCAGGGGCTCACTGTTGAACCCTCACTCCCTCCCGGTCCCCACCACTGTACCTGGGAGACTGTCGCTGCTCCCCTAGGGACCACGACAGAGCACCACTGGCCAGGAACCCAGTACCCCCCCTACTGTGGTTTTTAATTGTTGCCACTATGAGTATAACCAAACATTACCATGCACCCTGGACATATGATCTGTACAGCTCCCTGTCAGTCATATATCATCTGTCATTGGTATCCCATACCAGTATCCCTCCATTGCCATTGTTGAAACACTCTGTGATCCAGAACTCCCCGAAATTTGAAGCCCAATATAATGTCATGGTCCCTTACTAGGGAATGGCATATAGCGATGAGTTTAAAGGATAGATAAAGAACTTGGATAAAGTTAGATAAAGAACTTAGATAAAGAATATTGACTTGAAAAAATTCCACATCCTATTTTTTTCTTTTTTCCCCCCCCCCCCTAATTATTCAGCTTTTCTTCACAGGAGTCCTAGACCACAGCAATGTATATATATAATATACAGCACTCCCACACATCCACCAGAAAACCTTTTCCCTTCCACAGTGATACTCTTACGCCCTATTCATATCATATTTACTTAAAGTGATGTACAGAGTCTGAGACATTAGCTTTCTAACAAGGTGACATCTGTGTTTACATTATGGTGCATACTTTAGGATACACAGTTCTTTACATTTTTAGTTATCCTATGTTTTACATTATGGTTTACATTATCAGTCTGTCATCTCCTATATGTTATGGTGTAATATTACATGTTTTATATCCATCCTTGTGTACTCTCAAGAAACTCCTCTCTTACCCCCCATTTACTTTGGTTCCACACATTTAACGTCCATTTTCCCTTCCACCTTGGTGCCCTCAGTGATAGCCAACCTCCGTTTCCTGAGGAGCCACTTCCAGAGATAGATGGAATAGTGTTCAGGGCCTAACTTGCTCAACTGCCCCAATGCCCTGGGAGCCACCCTTTCTCTCGAGGGATATAGTTCCCTCTATTGGATGGCATTAGTCCTCCCCAGGATGTGGGTCCACCCCCACTCTCACTACTTGGGTTTCTACCCCATGGTGTCACCCACTCTGGCAGAATGAGCATTTAGACATTCCCCAGGAGCCCGTCCTGCATCAGACCCTCCCCTCCGAGCATTCTAAACAGGTAACCCTCTTTATTATATTTTGATATGATTTTCTCGGCATTTTACTCTCCACCAACACCTGACCCTCTCCTGGTTCGTATGCTACCCCTCCCTCCCCCCACTTTTGGGCAACGTTACCCACCCGTCCCTCCCCAGCCACCCTCAAACCCGCAAAGCCCCAAGCAAAGGCAACCCCTTGCCCCCCTTTTATCTCTTCTTTGTGTTCATACTTACCACCATCTCGTCTTAAATTCCACCCCTGCAGACATCGGCTCATATCCTTCCTCCACCCTCCGATTTCCTGCAAGCCTATCATTCAGTCTCTTGCTATCTAGGGCAGCTTGTTTATTTCATATCATTGAGGTCATGTAGTATTTGTACTTCAATGTCTGGGTTGCTTCACTCAACATAAGGTTCTCAAGATTCATCCATGTTATCACATGTGTTTGTAGTGTGTTTGTTCTTACAGCCGAGTAGTATTCCATTGTGTGTATATACCACATTTTATTGATCCACTCGTCTGTTGATGGGCATTTGGGTTGATTCCAACTTTTGGCAATAGTGAACAATGCTGCTATGAACATTGGTGTACATATATTGGTTTGTGTTCTTGTTTTCAGTTCTGCTGGGTATATTCCCAGCAGTGGTATTGCTGGGTCATATGGCAAATCTATGGCTAGTTTTTTGAGAAACCGCCATACTGTTCTCCAGAATGGTTGGATCCTTCTGCATTCCCACCAGCAGTGGATGAGTGTTCCCCTTCCTTCACATCCTCTCCAGCACTTGTATTCTTCTGTTTTTTTCATAGCTGCCAATCTTATGGGTGTAAGATGGTATCTCATTGTGGTTTTGATTTGCATTTCCCTGATAGCTAGAGATTTGGAACATTTTTTCATGTGCTTTCTTGCCATTTGTATTTCTTCTTCGGAGAAGTGTCTGTTTGAGTCTTTTTCCCATTTTTTAAATGGATTGTTTATCTTTTTATTTTCAAGATGTAGGAGTTCTTTATATATGCAAGTTATAAGTTTCTTATCAGATATATGATTGCCAAATATTTTCTCCCACTGTGTGGGCTCCCTTTTTACTTTCTTGACAAACTCCTTTGAGGTGCAGAAGGCTTTAATTTTGAGGAAGTCCCATTTATCTATTAGTTCTTTTGCTGCTCGTGGTTTTGGTGAGATATTCATAAATCCATTTCCTATTACAAGGTCCTGTAGATGTTTCCCTACACTGCTTTCTAAGGTTTTTATGGTCTTGGCTTTTATATTTAGGTCTTTGATCCATCTTGAGTTGATCTTTGTATAAGGTGTGAGATGGTAATCCTCTTTCATTCTTCTACATATGGCTATCCAGTTCTCCAGACACCATTTGTTGAATAGGCCACTCTCTCCCAGTTGAGAGGGTTTGGTGGCTTTATCGAATATTATGTGGTTGTATATGTGAGGTTCTATATCAGAGCTTTCAATTCGATTCCATTGGTCTATATGTCTCTCCTTATGCCAATACCATGCTGTTTTCACCACCGTAGCTTTATAGAATGTTTTGAAGTCAGGTAGTGTGATTCCTCCAATTTCGTTTTTCTTTTTCAGTATGTCTTTGGCTATTCGGGGTCTCTTTCCTTTCCAAATAAATTTCATAGTTAGTTTTTCTAGTTCCTTAAAGAAGGCTGCATTGATTTTTATTGGGATTGCATTGAATGTGTAGATCAATTTTGGTAGGATAGACATCTTAATAATGTTCAGTCTTCCTATCCATGAACAAGGAATAGTCTTCCATTTACTTAGGTCTTCTTTGATTTCCTTGAACAATCTTGTATAGTTCTCAGTGTATAAGTTCTTTACCTCTTTAGTTAAATTTATTCCTAAGTATTTGATTTTTTTATTTACTATTGTGAATGGTATTTGTTTCTTGATTTCCTCCTGATCTTGCTCATTATTGGTGTACAGAAATGCTACTGATTTTTGCGCATTGACCTTATAACCTGCGACTTTACTAAACTCATTTATGAGTTCTAGAATCTTCGTTGTAGATCTCTCAGGGTTTTCTATGTATAGGATCATGTCATCTGCAAATAATGAAATTTTGACTTCTTCCTTTCCAATTTGAATGCCTTTTATTTCTGGTTCTTGCCTCAGTGCTCGAGCAAGTACTTCTAAGACAATGTTAAATAGGAGCGGCGACAGTGGGCATCCTTGTCTTGTTCCTGAGTTTAGAGGGAAGGAGTCTAGGATTTCTCCATTGTAAACAATATTGGCTTTAGGTTTTTCATATATACTCTTTATCATGTTCAAAAAATTTCCTTGTATTCCAATCATTTGGAGTGTTTTTATCAAGAAAGGGTGCTGTATTTTGTCAAATGCTTTTTCTGCATCAATAGATATAATCATGTGATTTTTTTCCTTCAATCTGTTTATATGGTGTATTACGTTGATTGATTTTCTTATGTTGAACCATCCTTGCATACCTGGGATGAATCCCACTTGGTCGTGGTGTATAATTCGTTTAATGTGTTGTTGAATACGATTAGCAAGAATTTTGTTAAGTATTTTTGCGTCTAGGTTCATTAGAGAAATTGGTCTGTAATTTTCCTTTCTTGTGATGTCTTTGTTTGGCTTTGGTACTAGGGTAATGTTGGCATCATAGAAGGAGTTGGGTAATGTTCTTTCTGTTTCCATGGTTTGGAATAGTTTCAGCAGGATTGGTGTCAGTTCTTTCCGGAATGTTTTATAGAATTCACCTGTGAAGCCATCTGGCCCTGGGCTCTTCTTAGTTGGGAGATTTTTAGTAACTGATTCTATCTCTCTGCTTGTGATTGGTTTGTTAAGATCATCAATTTCTTCTTTTGTCAATATGGGCTGTTTATGTGTTTCTAGGAAATTGTCCATTTCCTCTAGATTGTCATTTTTGTTGTAATATAGTTTTTCAAAATATCTTCTTATGATAGTCTTTATTTCTGTGGGGTCAGTGGTGATATCGCCTTTCTCATTTCTTATTTTGTGTATTTGCATCTTCTCTCTTTTTTTCTTTGTTAGTTTTGCTAAAGGTTTGTCAATTTTGTTAATCTTCTCAAAAAACCAGCTCTTGGTCTTGTTTATCTGTTCAAGTGCTTTCTTATTTTCTATTTCATTTAGTTCTGCTCTTATCTTTGTTATTTCCTTCCTTCTTCTTCCTGTTGGGTTACTTTGTTGTTGTTTTTCTAATTCCTTCAAATGTGCAGTTAGTTCTTCAATTTTTGCTCTTTCTTCTTTTTTGATATATGAATTTATGGCTATAAACTTCCCTCTCAGTACTGCTTTTGCTGCATCCCATAAATTTTGGTATGTTGTGTTATCATTATCATTTGTTTCAAGGTAGTCATTGATTTCTTTTGAGATTTCCTCTTTGACCCACTGTTTTTCTAAGAGTGTGTTGTTTAATTTCCAAATCGTGGTGTGAAATCTGGGCTTCTTTCCCTTGCAAATCTCCAGCTTGACTCCACTGTGGTCAGAGATAATGTTTTGTATGATTTCAATCTTTCTGAATTCGTTCAGCCTTTCTTTGTGGCCTAGCATATGATCTATCTTGGAGAATGATCCATGTGCGCTTGAGAAAAATGTATATCCTGCTGTGTTTGGGTGTAGCGATCTATATATGTCTATTAGATCGAGCTCCTCTAATATACTATTCAGATGTTTTGTTTCTTTGGTGATTCTCTTTTGAGATGTTCTGTCCAGAATTGATAGTGGTGTATTAAAATCCCCCACTATAATTGTAGATGTATCTATTCTTTCACTTAGATTTTCCAGCGTTTGCCTGACGTATTTAGAGGCACCCTTGTTAGGGGCATAGATATTTATGATTGTTCGATCTTCTTGACAGATTTTCCCTTTGACTAAAATGTAGTATCCTTCTTTGTCTCTCACAATTGTTTCACATTTAAAGTCTATTTTGTCTGATATTAATATAGCTACTCCTGCCTTTTTTTGGTTATTGTTAGTTTGTATGATTGTTTTCCAGCCTTTCACTTTCAATCTCCATGCGTCTCTGGGTCTAAGATGTGTCTCTTGTAGACAGCATATGGATGGGTCATATTTCCTTATCCAGTGTCCCAGTCTGAATCTTTTGATAGGTGAGTTTAATCCATTGACATTCAGTGTTATTACTATCAAGGAATTATTTGTGTTAGCCATATTTTGATTGGATTTGTGTTTGTCATATTTTGTTTGTATATTTTTTTTTGTCTTTTTTGTTGTTGTTGTTGGTCTTATACTCTCCTCCAACTTTGCCTTTCCTGTTTTTTCCTTTCTTCCTGCAGAACTCCCTTTAGAATTTCTTGAAGGGGAGGTTTCTTGTTGGTATACTCTTTCAGTTCTGTTTGTCTGCGAATATTTTGAACTCTCCATCATGTTTGAATGCTAGTTTAGCTGGATAGAGTATTCTTGGTTGGAAATTTTTTTCCTTTAGTACCTTGACTATATCATACCACTGTCTTCTTGCCTCCATGGTTTCAGAAGAGAAATCAGCACTTAATCTAATTGAGCTTCCCTTGTATGTGATGGTTTTCTTTTCTCTTGCTGCTTTTAGGATTTTCTCTTTGTCTTGAGCATTGGATAATTTGACAAGTATATGTCTTGGGGTGGGCCTGTTGGGGTTTATGACTTGTGGAGTGCGCTGTGCTTCTTGGATTTGTACATCTGTCTCTTTCAGTAGATTTGGGAAGTTTTCAGCCATTATTTCCTGCAACACTCTTTCTGACCCCTTTCCCTTCTCTTCACCTTCTGGAATGCCTATAATACGTATGTTTGAGCGTTTTGCATTGTCATTCAGGTCCCTAAATCCTAATTGGATTTTTTCTGTCTTCTTATTGACCCCTTCTACTATCTGTTTGATTTCTGATGTACTGTCTTCCACATCACTAATTCTCTGCTCTGTCTCTTCTAGTCTGCTGATATTTGCTGCAAGTGTATTTTTGATTTCTTGAACTGTGGTGTTCATTCCCATCATATCTGTTATGTTTTTGCGTATGTCTGCAATTTCCCCTCCAAGTAATGTCTTCATGTTGTTAACCTCTTTCATTACTGCATCAAATTTGTCGGTGATAAATGTTCTGAGATCTTTCATTGCTTGTGCCAAGTTTTGCTCCCCTTCGTGATTATTGGTTTGTTGATTGGATTCAGCCATGTTTTCCTGATTATTGGTTTGGTTCGTAGATTTTTGTTGCTTTCTGGTCATCTCTTTATTTTGACGAATTTAATCAGTTCCTTAGCTTCTTTGTCTGCTCTTGGAGGTTAATTAGTTGTTATTTTTGCACAGGTGTTATATCTTCTCTTTGTCACTTTTTTCTTCTTATTCTAGTTACTTGTTGTTGGTTAAGTTCACTTTAGAGGAAAGTATTAGTGTTGGGGAAATGCAATTGTGTAAGCAAGGGAAAAGTGTAAAGTTGTATTGGTGATGTATGTTAATAAAGCAGGAATATGAGATCTGGAAGGATGGAGGTTAGATTCATGTAGATTGTATAGGGTTATAGCTGTAGGTAGAGTACCTTTTATGAAGTTGATGACTGAATTTGGGAGGAATATGGTATGAACTACACAGCTATTGTTTTCATGAGAGAGGGAAAAAGAAAAGAAAGGTAATAGTTTCAAGAGTGGATAATAGACAGAAAACAGAACAAAGGTATTAGAAATTAAGAGTTAGACACTTTGTGGATCAAAGAACGGGAGGTGGGGGGTGGAATATAGGAGAGACAGTAGATGATAGTGGATATCAAGATGCAGGGGAAGGGGGATAGTGTAGGTAGCCTAAATCAGTTCACACAGAAATGAGGCAGTGGAGGATGGGAAAACCCAGCAAATGTGAGGTGTTCCCTGTAGCACCTATTGTATACTTGAATTAAAGTAAAAATAAGTGGAAGATGAGGGACAAGAGGGAAAGAGAAAACCGAAAAAAAAAAAAAACAAAAAAACAAACTAATTATAATAAAGAAAAAAGAAAGGCAAGAAGAAAGGAAGAAAGAAAAAGAGGATGGGCAAACGGTGGGGAACGGATAGGGAGAAGAGAGATACAGGTACACACGTGTCACAATTGCAACACTATCTAAAACAACAACTTCCCCCCGCTTTGCCCTAAAACCCCCCCGTCTGTCTGCCCAAATGGGTCTGCAAGCACCTCCCTTCCCACAAACCCCCAATAGGCCGCCCAGGGCCCACGAACTCCCCAGTACTGCAGATGCTCAAAAAAAAAAAAAAAAAATTAAGTAAAATTAAAAAACAAAAAACAAAACAAAAACAAACAAACAAAACAAAAAAAAAAAACAAAAAAAAACAGAAACCGCTCCGCAGGCCCGGCTCCGCCCGCCGCGGAGGCTTGAACCGGCTCTGCCCGGCTCCTCACGCCGCCTTGGCCTGGCCTGGCTCCGCCCAGCTCCGCTCGCTACAGCGGCCCAGTCGGCTCCGGCATCCACCTCCCGCCACCGCGGCCTGGACCGGCCCTGCCCGGCTCCGTACCCGCCGCGGCCTGACCCGGGCCCGCCCGGCTCCAAACGCTACCGCGGCCCGCAGCCGGGGCCTGAACCGGCCCCGCCCGGCTCCAAACGCTACCGCGGCCCGCAGCCGGGGCCTGCACCGGCCCCGCCCGGCTCCAAACGCTACCGCGGCCCGCAGCCGGGGCCTGCACCGGCCCCGCCCGGCTCCAAGCGCTACCGCGGCCCGCAGCCGGGGCCTGCACCGGCCCCGCCCGGCACCAAGCGCTACCGCGGCCCGCAGCCGGGGCCTGCACCGGCCCCGCCCGGCTCCAAGCGCTACCGCGGCCCGCAGCCGGGGCCTGCACCGGCCCCGCCCGGCTCCAAGCGCTACCGCGGCCCGCAGCCGGGGCCTGCACCGGCCCCGCCCGGCTCCAAGCGCTACCGCGGCCCGCAGCCGGGGCCTGCACCGGCCCCTGCACCGGCCCCGCCCGGCTCCAAGCGCTACCGCGTCCCGCACCTGGGGCCTGCACCGGCCCCACCCGGCTCCAAGCGCTACCGCGGCCCGCAGCCGGGGCCTGCACCGGCCCCGCCCGGCTCCAAGCGCTACCGCGGCCCGCAGCCGGGGCCTGCACCGGCCCCGCCCGGCTCCAAGCGCTACCGCGGCCCGCAGCCGGGGCCTGCACCGGCCCCGCCCGGCTCCAAACGCTACCGCGGCCCGCAGCCGGGGCCTGCACCGGCCCCGCCCGGCTCCAAACGCTACCGCGGCCCGGCCCGGCCTGGCTCAGCCCCACCGAGTGGGGCTAGATGCCTCGTCTCCGCCTACCCAAGAAGGGAATCCTCTACAGGTAGCTGGGATCTCCGTGTATATTTCACAGACGAATCCTCTCTGTTACCTTCCCTCCAAATCGATGTCCAGACACCTCCGGACCAGCAAAAATCCCGAAACAATCCGGTCCCAAAGAGTCTCCAACGCCACCCAGCCGATTCCCTGCAGAAGACTCTAACAGGGATGTTCACTCAGCCGCCATCTTGCCCCCTCTAAAGCAGCTAACTCTTTAAACTTACCTGAAAAAGCATGGTACATATGATTTACTTCTAAGAACTAAGCATTGTGTGCAGAGATTTTGCAACTATCTCCTTTCCTTCAGTTTCTGTGCTAACATTCCTAACTCTAAAACTAGCATTTACTCTATTGGAATGCAAAACCAGGTTATAGCAGCTAAGTCTTTAAACCTACCTGAAAAAGCATGATATATATGATTTAGTTCTGAGAACTAAGCATTGTGTGCAGAGATTTTGCAGCTATCTCCTTTCCTTCAGTTTTTGTGCTAACATTCCTATATGTAAAACTAGCATTTCCTATATAGGAAAGCATACCGAGGTTATAGCCGCTAACTCTTTAAACCTAAATGAAACAACATGGCGCATATGATTTACTTCTGAGAACTAAGCATTGCGTGCAGAGATATTGCAGCTATATCCTTACCTTCAGTTTTTGTGCTAACATTCTAATCTCTAAAACTAGCATTTCCTATATCGGAAAGCATAACTGAGTTTATAGCAGCTAACTCTTTAAACCTAAATGAAACAACATGGCACATATTATTGACTTCTGAGAACTAAACATGGTGTGCAGAGATTTTGCAGCTATCTCTTTTCCTTCAGTTTTTGAGCTAACATTCCTTTCTCTAAAACTAGCTTTTACACTATAGGAAAGCATAACCAGGGATATAGCAGCTAACTCTTTAAACCTACCTGAAAAACCATGGTAGATATGATTTACTTCTGTGAACTAAGCATTGTGTGCAGAGATTTTGCGGCTATCTCCTTTCCTTCAATTTTTGTGCTAACATTTCTATCTCTAAAACTAGCATTTACATTATAGGAAAGCCTAACCAGGGTATAGAAGCTAACTCTTTAAACCTACTTGAAAAAGCATGGTATATATGATTTAGTTCTGAAAAATAAGCATTGTGTGCTGAGATTTTGCAGCTATCTGCTTTCCTTCAGTTTTTGTGCTAAAATTCCCATGTGTAAAACTGGAATTTCCTCTATAGGAAAACATAACCGAAGGTATAGCCGCTAACTCTTTAAACCTAAATGAAACAACATGGCATATATAATTTACTTCTGAGAACTAAGCATTGTGTGCATAGATTTTGCAGCTATGTTCTTTCCTTCAGTTTTTGTGCTAACATTCCTATCTGTAAAACTAGCATTTCCTTTATAGGAAAGCTTAACCGAGGGTATACCCGCTAACTCTTTAAACCAAAATGAAACAACAAGGCACATATGATTTACTTCTGAACTAAGCATTGTGTGCACAAATTTTGCTGCAATCTCCTTGCATTCAGTTTTTGTTCTAGCATTCATATCTCTAAAACTAGCAGTTACACTATAAGAAAGCATAACCAGGGTAAAGCAGCTAACTCTTTAAACCTACTTGAAAACCATGGTATATATGATTTAGTTCTGAGAACTAAGCAATGTGTGCAGAGATTTTGCAGCTATCTCCTTTCCTTCATTTTGTGGGCTAACATTCATATCTCTAAAATTAGCATTTCCTATATCGGAAAGCATAACCGGGTGTATAGCAGCTAACTGTTTAAACCTACCTGAAAAAGCATGGTATATATGATTTAGTTCTGAGAACTAAGCATTGTGTGCAGAGATTTTGCAGCTATCTCCTTTCCTTCAGTTTTTGTGCTAACATTCCTACATGTAAAACTTGCATTTCCTATATAGGAAAATATAACCGAGGGTATAGCCGCTAACTCTTTAAACCTAAATGAAACAACAAGGAACATATGATTTACTTCTGAGATCTAAGCATTCTGTGCAGAGATTTTGCACCTATCTCCTTTCCTTCATTTTTTGTGGTAACATTCATATCTCTAAAACTAGCATTTCCTATATAGGAAAGCATAACTGGGCGTTTAGCCGCTAACTCTTTAAACCTACGTGAAAAAGCATGATACATAAGATTTACGTCTGAGAACTAAGCTTTGTGTGCAGAGATTTTGCAGCTATCTCCTTTCTTTCCGTTTTTGTGCTAACATGCATATTTCTAAAACTAGAATTTCCTATATAGGAAGGCATAACCGGGGGTATAGGAGCTAACTCTTTAAACCTACCTGAAAAAGCATGGTATATATGAATTAGTTCTGAGAACTAAGCATTGTGTGCAGAGATTTTGCAGCTATCTCCTTAGTTCAGTTTTTGTGCTAACATTCCTATATGTAAAACTAGCATTTCCTATATAGGAAAGCATAACCGAGGGGATAGCCGCTAACTCTTTAAACCTAAATGAAACAATATGGCACATATCATTTCCTTCTGAGAACTAAGAATTGTGTTCAGAAATTTTGCAGCTATCTCCTTTCCTTCTGTTTTTGTGCTGACATTCATATTTATAAAACTAACATTTCCAATATAGGAAAGCATAACCAAGGCTATAACAGCTAACTCTTTAAACCTACCTGAAAAAGCATGATACATAAGATTTACTTCTTAGAACTGAGCACTGTGTGCAGAGATTTTGCAGCTATCTCCTTTCCTTCAGTTTTTGTGCTAACATGCATATCTCTAACACTTGCATTTCCTACATAGGAGAGCATAACCGAGGGTATAGCCACTAACTCTTTAAACCTAAATGAAACAACATGGCACTTATGATTTACTTCAGAGAACTAAGCATTGTGTGCAGAGATTTTGCAGCCATCTCCTTACCTTCAGTTTTTGTGCTAACATTCATATCTCTAAAACTAGCATTTCCTATATAGGAAATCATAACCGAGTTTATAGCAGCTAACTCTTTAAACCTAAATGAAACAATATGGCACATATTATTTACTTCTGAGAACTAAACATTGTGTAAAGAGATTTTGCAGGTATCTCCTTTCCTTCAGTTTTTGTGCTAACATTCCATTCTGTAATACTAGCATTTCCTTTATAGGAAAATTTAACCGAGGGTATAGCCGCTAATTCTTTAAACCTAAATGAAACAACATTTCACTTATGATTTATTTCTGAGAACTAAAAATTGTGTGCAGAGATTTTGAGCTATCTCCTTTCCTTCAGTTTTTGTGCTAACACTCATAGCTCTAAAACTAGCATTTCCTATATAGGAAAGCATAAGCGGGTGTATAGCAGCTAACTCTTTAAACCTACCTGAAAAGGCACGATAAATATGATTTACTTCTGAGAACTAAGCATTGTGTGCAGAGATTTTGCAGCTATCTCCTTTCCTTCAGTTTTTTTGCTAACATTCATATCTCTAAAACTCGCATTTCCTATAAGGAAAGCATAAGCGAGGTTATAGCAGCTAACACTTTAAACCTAAATGAAACAACATGGCACATATTATTTACTTCTGAGAACTAAACATTGTGTGTGGAGATTTTGCAGCTATCTCTTTTCCTTCAGTTTTTGTGCTAACATACCTATCTCTAAAATTAGCATTTACACTATAGGAAAGCATATCCGGGGATATAGCAGCTAACTCTTTAAAGCTACCTGAAAAACCATGGTATATATGATTTACTTCTGAGAACTAAACATTGTGTGCAGAGATTTTGCAGCTATTTCTTTCCTTGAGTTTTGTGCTAAAATTCCTATCTCTTAAAATAGCATTTACACTACAGGAAAGCATAACCGGTGGGATAGAAAATAACTCTTTAAACCTACCTGAAAAACCATGGTACATATGATTTACTTCTGAGAACTAAGCATTGTGTGCAGAGATTTTGCAGCTATCTCTTTTCCTTCAGTTTTTGTGCTAACATTCCTATCTGTAAAACTAGCATTTCCTATATAGGAAAGCGTAACAGAGGGTATGGAAGCTAACTCTTTAAACCTAAATGAAACAACATGGCACATATTATTTCCTTCTGAGAACTAAACACTGTGTGCATAGATTTTGCAGCTATCTCTTTTCCTTGAGTTTTTGTGCTAACATTCCTATCTCTAAAACTAGCATTTACACTTTAGGAAAGCATAACCGGGGATATAGCAGCTAACTCTTTAAATCTACCTGAAAAACCATGGTACATATGATTTACTTCAGAGAAGTAAGCATTTTGTGCAGAGATTTTTCAGATATCCTCTTTCCTTCAGTTTTGTGCTAAAATTCCTCTCTCTAAACAAAGCATTTACACTACAGGAAAGCATAACGGGGGTATAGCAGCTAACTCTTTAAACCTACCTGAAAAAGCATGGTACATATGATTCACTTCTAAGAACTAAACATTGTGTGCATAGAATTTGCAGCTATCCTCTTTCATTCAGTTTTTTTACTAACATTCCTATCTGTAAAACAAGCAAATGCTATATAGGAAAGCATAACCGAGGGTATCGCCGCTAACTATTTAAACCAGAATGAAACAACATATTACATGTGATTTACTTCTGAGAAGTAAGCATTGTGTGCAGAGATTTTGCAGCTATCTCCTTTCCTTCAGTTTTTTTGCTAACATTCCTATCTGTAAAACTAGCATTTCCTATTTAGGGAAGCATAACAGAGGGTATAGCAGCTAACTCTTTAAACCTAAATGAAACAACATGGCACATATGATTTACTTCTGAGAACTAAACATTGTGTGCAGAGATTTTGCAGCTATCTCTTCTCCTTCACTTTTTGTGCTAACATTCCTATCACTAAAACTAGCATTTATACTATAGGAAAGCATAACCGGGGTATAGCAGTTAACTCGTTAAACATACCTGAAAATGCATGGTACATATGATTTACTTCTGAGAACTAAGCATTGTGTGTAGAGATTTTGCAGCTGTCTTCTTTCCTTAAGTTTTAGTGCTAACATTCCTATCTGTAAAACAAACATTTCCTGTATAGGAAAGCATAACCGAGGGTATAGCCACTAACTCTTTAAACCTAAATTAAACAACATGGCACATATGATTTACTTCTGAGACCTAAGCATTGTGTTCAGAGATTTTGCAGCTATCTCCTTTCCTTTAGTTTTTGTGATAACATTCATATCTCTAAAACTAGCATTTCCTATATAGGAAAGCATAACAGGGGGTATAGCAGCTAACTCTTTAAACCTACCTGAAAAAGCATGGAACATATGATTTACTTCTGAGAACTAAGCATTGTGTGCAGAGATTTTGCAGGTATCTCCTTTCCTTCAGTTTTTGTGCTAACATTCATATCTCTAAAACTATAATTTCCTATATATGAAAGCATAACGAAGGGTTTAGCAGCTAACTCATTATACCTAAATGAAACAACTTGGCACATATGATTTATTTCTGAGAACTAAGCATTGTGAGCAGATATTTTGCAGTTATATCCTTTCCTTCGGCTTTTGTGCTAACATTCATATCTCTAAAACTATCATTTCCTATATATGAAAGCATAACCGAGGGTTTAGCAGGTAACTCTTTAAACCTAAATGAAACAACATGACACATATGGTTTACTTCTGAGAACTAAGCATTGTGTACAGAGATTTGCAGCTATCTCCTTTCCTTCAGTTTTTGTGCTAACATTCATATCTCTAAAACTAGCATTTCCTATATAGGAAAGCATAACGTGGGGTATACCATCTAACTCTTTAAATCTACCTCAAAAAGAATGGTACATATGATTTACTTCTGTGAACTAAGCCTTGTCGGCAGAGATTTTGAAGCTATTGCCTTTCCTTCAGTTTTTGTGCTAACATTCATATATCTAAAACTAGCATTTCCCACATAGGAAAGCATAACCAGGGGTATAACAGCTAACGCTTCCACCAAAATGAATCAAATTGGCACATATGATTTACTTCTGAGAACTAAACCTTGTGTGCAGAGACTTTGTAGCCATCTCTTTTCCTTCAGTTTTTCTGCTAACATTCCTATCTGTAAAACTAGCATTTACACTCTAGGAAAGCATAACCGGAGGTATAGCAGCAAACTCTTTAAACCTAAATGAAACAACAGGGCACATATGATGGACTTCTGAGAGCTAAGCATTGTGTGCAGAGATTTTGCAGCTACCTCCTTTCCTTCAGTTTTTGTACTAACATTCATATTTATAAAACTAGCATTTCCTATACAGGTTAGCATACCCAAGGTTATAGCAGCTAACACTTTAAACCTAAATGAAACAACATGACACATATGATTTACTTCTGAGAACTAAACATTGTGTAAAGAGATTTTGCAGCTATCTCCTTTCCTTCAGGTTTTGTGCTAACATTCATATCTCTAAAACTAGCATTTCTTTTATAGGAAAGCATAACAGGGTTATAGCAGCTAACTCTTTAAACCTACCTGAAAAAGCATGGTACATATGATTTACTTCTGAGAACTAAGCAATTTGTGCAGAGATTTTGCAGCTATCTTCCTTCCTTCACTTTTTGTGCTAACATTCCTATCTGTAAAACTAGCATTTCCTTTATAGGATAGCCTAACCGAGGGTATATCCGCTAACACTTCAAACCTAAATGAAACAACATGGCACATATGATTTACTTCTGAGAACTAAGCATGGTGTGCAGAGATTTTGCAGCTATCTTCTTTCCATCAGGTTTTGTGCTAACATTCCTATCTCTAAAACTAGCATTTATACTGTCGGAAAGCATAACTCGGTTTATAGCAGCTAACTCATTAAACCAACCAGAAAAAGAATGGTACATATGATTTACTTCGGAGAACTAAGCATTGCGTGTAGAGATTTTGCTGCTATTTCCTTTCCTTCAGTTTTTGTGCTAACATTCCTATTTGTAAAACAAGCATTTCCTATCTAGGAAAGCATAACCGAGGGTACAGCCGCTAACTCTTTAAACCTAAATGAAACAACATGGCACATATGATTTATTTCTGAGATCTAAGCATTGTGCAGAGATTTTGAGGCTATCTACTTTCCTTCAGTTTTTATGGTAACATTCGTATCTCTAAAACTAGCATTTCATATAAAGGAAAGCATAACCGAGGGTATAGCACCTAACTCTTTAAAGGTAAATGAAATAACATGGCACATATGATTTACTTCTGAGAACTAAACATTGTGCAGAGATTTTGCAGCTATCTATTTTTCTTCAGTTTTTGTGCTAATATTCCTAACTCTAAAACTTGCCTTTACACTATAGGAAAGCATAACCAGGGGTATAGCAGCTAACTCTTTAAACCTACCGGAAAACGCATGGTACAAGTGATTTACTTTTGAGAACTAAGCATTGAGTGCAGAGATTTTGGAGCTTTCTTCTTTCCTTCTCTTTTTGTGCTAACATTCCTATCTGTAAAAAAAGCATTTCCTTTGTAGGAAAGCATAACCGAGGGTATAGCCGATAACACATTAAACCAAAATGAAACAACATGTCACATATGACTTATTTCTGAGACCTAAACATTTTGTGCAGAGATTTCGCAGATCTCTATTTTCTTTCAGTTTTTGTGCTAACATTCCTATCTCTAAAACTAGCATTTACACTATAGGAAAGCTTAACCGGGGGTATACCAGTTTACACTTCAAACCTACCCAAAAAAGCATGGTACATATGATTTACTTCTGAGAAGTAAGCAATGTGTGCAGAGATTTTGCAGCTATTTCCTTTCCTTCAGTTGTTGTGCTAACATTCCTATCTCTAAAACTGGCATTTATAGTAGAGGAAAGCATAACCGGGGGGGGATAGCAGCTAACTCTTTAAACATACCTGAAAAAGCATGGTACATATGATTTACTTATGAGAACTAAACATTGTATGCAGAGATTGTGCAGCTTTCTCTTTCCTTCAGTTTTTGTGGTAAAATTCCTATCTCTAAAACAAGCATTTACACTATAGGAAAGCATAACCAAGGGTATAGCAGCTAACACGTTAAACCTACCTGAAAAAGCATGGTACATATGATTTACTTCTCAGAACTAAGCATTGTGTGCAGACATTTTGCAGCTATCTTCTTTCCTTCAGTTTTTGTGCTAACATTCCTATCTGTAAAACTAGCATTTCCTATATAGGAAAGCATAACCGAAGGTATAGCCGCTAAATCTTTAAACCTAAATGAAACAACATCGCACATATGATTTACTTCTGAGAACTAAGCGTTGTGTGCAGAGATTTTGCAGCTATCTCCTTTCCTTCAGTTTTTGAGCTAACATTCATATTTCTCAAACTAGAATTTCCTATATAGGAAAGTATAACCGCGGGTACAGCAGCTAACTCTTTATACCTACCTGAAAAAGCATGGTATGTCCGATTTACTTCTGAGAAGTATGCATTGTGTGCAGAGATTTTGCAGCTATCTCCTTTCCTTCAGTTTTTGTACTAACATTCATAACTCAAAAACTGTCATTTACACTATAGGAAAGCATAACCGGGGGTATAGCAGCTAACACTTTAAACCTACCTGAAATAGCATGGTACATATGTTTTACTTCTGAGAACTAAACATTTTGTGCAGAGATTTTGCAGCTATCTCTTTTCCTTCAGTTTTTGTGCTAACATTCATTTTGCTATAACTAGAATTTCCTATATAGGAAAGCATAAACTGGGGTATAGGAGCTAACTCTTTATACCTACCTGAAAAAGCATGGTACATACGATTTACTTCTGAGAACTAAGCATTGTGTGCACAGATTTTGCAGCTATTTTCCTTCCCTCACTTTTTGTGCTAACATTCCTATCTGTAAAACTAGCATTTCCTATATAGGAAACCATAACCGAGGGTATCGCCGCTAACTCTTTAATCCTAAATGAAACAACATGGCACATATGATTTACTTCTGAGAACTAAGCATTGTGTGCTGAGATTTTGCAGCTATCTTCTTTCCTTCAGTTTTTGTGCTAACATTCCTATCTGTAAAACTAGCATTTCCTATAAAGGAAAGCATAACCGAGGGTATAGCAGTTAACTCTTTAAACCTTAAGGAAACAACAGGGCACATAGGGATTACTTCTCAGAACTAAACATTGTGTGCAGAGATTTTGCAGTTATCTCTTTTCCTTCAGTTTTTTTGCTAACATTCCTATCTCTAAAACTTGATTTACACAATAGGAAAGCATAACCAGGGCTATAGCAGCTAACTCTTTAAACATACCTGAAAAACCATGGTACATATGATTTACTTCTGAGAACTAAGCATTGAGTTCAGAGAGTTTGCACCTATCTCCTTTCCTTCAGTTTTTGTTCTAACATTCATATCTCTAAAACTAGAATTTCCTAAATAGGAAACCAAAACCGGGGGTATAGGAGATAACTCTTTAAACCTAAATGAAACAATATGGCACATATGATTTACTTCTGAGATCTAAACATTGCGTACAGAGACTTTGCAGCTATCTCATTTCCTTCAGTTTTTCTGCTAACGTTCCTCTCTCTAAAACTAGCACTTAAACTATAGGGAAGCATAACCAGGGGTATAGCAGTTAACTCTTTAAATCTCCCTGAAAAAGCATGGTACATACGATTTACTTCTGAGAACTAAGCATTGTGTGCAGAGATTTTGCAGCTATCTTCTTTACTTCAGTTTTTGTGCTAACATTCCTATTTGTAAAACAAGAATTTCCTATATAGGAAAGCATAACCGAGGGTATATCCGCTAACTCTTTAAAATAAATGAAACAACATGGCACATATTATTGACTTCTGAGAACTAAGCATTGCGTGTAGAGATTTTGCAGCTATCTCTTTTCCTTCAGTTTTTGTGTTAACATTCCTATCTCTAAAACTAACATTTTTATTATAGGAAAGCATAACCGGGGGTATAGCAGGTAACTCGTTAAACCTACCTCAAAATGCATGGTTCACATGATTTACTTCTGAAAACTAAGCATTGTGGGCAGAGATTTTGCAGCTATCTCCTTTCCTTCAGTTTTTGTGCTAACATTCATATCTCTAAAACGAGGATTTCCTACATAGGAAAGAATAACCGGAGGTATAGCATCTAACTCTTTAAACCTAAATGAAACAAATTGGCACATATTATTTACTTCTGAGAACTAAACATTGTGTGCAGAGATTTTGCAGCTATCTCTTTTCCTTCAGTTTTTGTGTTAACATTCCTATCTCTAAAACTAACATTTTTATTATAGGAAAGCATAACCGGGGGTATAGCAGGTAACTCGTTAAACCTACCTGAAAAAGCATGGTACCTGTGATTTACTTCTGAGAACTAAGCATTGTGTGCAGAGATTTTGCAGCTATCTTCTTTCCTTCAGTTTTTGTGCTAACATTTCTATCTGTAGAACAAGCATTTCCTATGTAGGAAAGCATAACCGAGGGTTTAGCCGCTAATTCTTTAAACCTAAATGAAACAACATGGCACATATGATTTACTTCTGAGAACTAAGCATTGTTTGCAGAAATTTTGCAGCTATCTCCTTTCCTTCAGTTTTTGAACTAACATTTATATCTCTAACACTAGCATTTCCTATATATGTACGAATATCCAAGGGTATCGCAACTAACTCTTTAAACCTAAATGAAACAACATGGCACATATGATTTACTTCTGAGAACTAAGCATTGTGTACAGAGATTTTGCAGCTATCTCTTTTCCTTCAGTTTTTGTGCTAACATTCCTATCTCTAAAACTAGTATTTACACTACAGGAAAGCATAACTGACGTATAGCAGTTAACTCTTTAAATCTAAATCAAACAACATGGCACATATGATTTTCTTCTGAGAAGTAAGCATTGTGTGCAGAGATTTTGAATCTATCTCCTCTCCTTCAGTTTTTGTGGTACCCTTCCTATCTCTAATACTAGCATTTCGTATATAGGAATGCATAGCGGAGGGTATAGCAGCTAACTCCTTAAACCTTCTTGAAACAGGATGTCACACGTGCTTTACTTTAGGGAACTAGGCATTGAGTGCAGAGATTTTGTGGGTTTCTCCTTTCCTTCAGGTTTTGTGTTAACATTCCTATCTCTAAAGCTAGCATTTACACTTTAGGAAAGCTTAACAGGGCGTATATCACCTAACTCTTTAAACCTACCTGGAAATGCAATGTATATATCATTTACTTCTGAGAAATAAGCATTGTGTGCAGAGATTTTGCAGCTATCTCCTTTCCTTCAGTTTTTGGTCTAACATTCCTATCCCTAAAACTAGCATTTCCCATATAGGAAAGCATAATCGAGGGTATACCAGCTAACTCTTTAAACATAAATGAAACAACATGGAACATATGATTTCCTTCTGAGAACTAAGCATTGTGTGCAGACATTTTGCAGCTATCTCCTTTCCTTCAGTTTTTGTGTTAACATCACTATCTCTAAAACAAGCATTTATTCTAAAGGAAAGCATAACCGAAGGTTTAGCAGCTATCTCCTTGAACCTAAATGAAACAATAAGGCATATATGACTTACTTCTGAGAACTAAGCATTGAAGGCAGAATTTTTGCAGCTATCTCCTTTCCTTCAGTTTGTGCTAACATTCTTATCCCTCTAACGAGTGTTTATTATATAGGAAAGCTTAACCGAGGGTATAGCAGCTAACTCTTTAAACCTAAATGAAACACCATGGCACATATGATTTACTTATGAGAACTGAGCATTGTGTGTGGAGATTTTGCAGGTATCTCCTTACTTCAGTTTTTCTGCTAACATTCCTATATCTAAAACTAGCACTTACTATATAGGAAAGCATAACCGAGGGTGTAGCAGCTAACTATTTAAACCTACTTGAAAGAGGATGTCACATGTGCTTTACTTTAGGGAACTAAACATTGAGTGGTGAGATTTTGCGGCTATCTCCTTTCCTTCAGTTTTTGTGGTAATAAGCCTATCTCTAAAACTAGCATTTACAGTATAGGAAAGCACAACCGGGGGTATAGCAGCTAAAGCTTACAACCTAAAAGAAACAACATGGCACATATGATTTACTTCTAAGAACTAGCATTGTGTGCAGGGATTTTGCAGCTATCTCCTTTCCTTCAGTTTTTGTGCTAACATTCCTATCTCTAAAAGTAGCATTTACTGTGTACGAAAGCATAACTGAGGGTATAGCAGCTAACTCTTTAAACCTAAATGAAACAACATGGCACATATGATCTACATCTGAGAAGTAAGCATTGTGTGTGGAGATTTTGCATCTATTTCCTTTACTTCAGTTTTTGTGCTAACATTCGTACCTCTAAAACTAGCACTTACTATAGGGGAAAGCATAACCGAGGGTATAGCAGCTAACTCTTTAAACCTACTTGAAAGAGGATGTCACATGTGCTTTACTTTAGGGAACTAAGCATTGAGCGGAGAGATTTTGTGGCTATCTCCTTTCCTTCAGTTTTTGTGCTAATATGCCTATCTCTAAAACTACCTTTTACACTATAGGAAAGCAGAAATGGGTTATAGCCGCTAACTCTTTAAAGCTAAATGAAACAACATAGCACATATGATTTACTTCTGAGAACTAAACATTTTGAGCAGAGATTTTGAAGCTCTCTCCTTTCCTTCACTTTTTGGGCTAATATTCCTATCTCTAAAACTACCATGTAGTGTATAGGAAAGCATAACCGAGAGTATAGGAGCTAACTCTTTAAACCTACTTGAAAGAGGATGGCACATGTGCTTTACTTTTGGAAACTAAGCATTCACTACACAGATATTGTGGCTAACTCATTTCCATCACTTTTTGTGCTAATATGCTTATGTCTAAAACTACCATTTACACTATATGAAAGAAGAACCGGTGTATAGCAGCTATTTAAACCTCAATGAAACAACATGGTATATATGATACTTCTGAGAACTAACCATAGTGTGCATAGATTTTGCAGGTATCTCTTTTCCTTCATTTTTGTGCAAACATTCCTATCTCTAAATCTAGCAATTACTACGTAGGAAAGCATAAACGAGGGTATAGCAGGTAACTCTTTAAACCTAAATGAAAAAACATGGCACATATGATCTACTTCTGAGAACTAAGCACTGTGTGCAAAGATTTTGCAGCTATCTACTTTCCTTCAGTTTTTGTGCTAACCTTCCTATCGCTGAAACTAGCATTTACCTTAAAGGAAAGCATAACCGATGGCATAGCCTGTAACTCTTTAAACCTACTGGAAAGAGGATATCACATGTGATTTACTTTAGGGAACTAAGCATTGATTGCAGAGATTTTGTGGCTATCTCCTTTCCTTCAGTTTTTGTGCTAATATGCCTATATCTAAAACCAGAATTTACACAATAGGAAAGTAAAACTGGGGGTATGGCAGGTAACTCTATAAAACAGCCTGAAAAACCATGGTATATATGATTTACTTCTGAGAACTAAACATTGTGTGCAGAGATTTTGCACCTATATCCTTTCCTTCAGTTTTTTTGCTAACATTCCTATGTCTAAAACTAGCATTTAATATATATGAAAGCATAACCGCGGGTATACCAGCTAACTCTTTGAACCTAAATGAAACAACACTGCACATATGATCTACTTCTGAGAACTAAGCATTGTATGCAGAGATTTTGAAGCTATCTCCTTTCCTTCAGGTTTTGTGCCAACATTCCTATCCCTAAAACTAGCTTTTAATAAATAGGAATGCATAACCGATGTTATAGCAGCTAACTTTTTCAACCTACTTGAAAGAGGATGTCACATGTGCTTAACTTTAGGGAACTAATCATTGAGTGCAGAGATTTTGTGGTTATGTCCTTTCCTTCTGTTTTTTGTGCTAATATGCCTATCTCTAAAACTAGCTTTTACACTATAGGTTGGCATAGCAGGAGCTATATCAGCTAACTTTTTAACCCTTCCTGAAAAGCATGGTATATATGATATATTTCTGAGAACTAAGCATTGTGTCGAGAAATTTTGCACCTATCTTCTTTCCTTCACTTTTTATGCTAAGATTCCTATCTCTAAAACTAGCATTTAGTATATAGGAAAGAATAACCGAGGGAATAGCAGCTAACTCTTTAACCCTAAATGACACAACATGGCACATATGATTTACTTCTGAGAACTAAGCATTGTGTGCAGAGATTTTGCAGCTGCCTTCTTTCCTTAAGTTTTAATGCTAACATTCCTATCTGTAAAACTAACATTTCCTGTATAGGAAAGCATAACCGAGGGTATAGCCGCTAACTCTTTAAACCTAAATGAAACAACATGGCACATATGATTTACTTCTGAGAACTAAGAATTGTGTGCAGAGATTTTGCAGCTATCTCCTTTCCTTCAGTTTTTGTGCTAACATTTATATCTCTAAAACTAGCATTTCATATAGGAAAGAATAACCGAGGGTATAGCTGCTAACTCTTTAATCCAAAATGAAACAATATGGCACATATTATTTACTTCTGAAAGTAATCATTGTCTGCAGAGATTTTGCAGCTATCTCCTTTCCTTCAGTTTTTGTGCTAACATTCCTATCTGTAAAACTAGCATTGACACTATAGGAAAGCATAACCGGGTGAATAGCAGCTAACTCTTTAAACCTACCTGAAAACACATGGTACATGTGATTTACTTCTTAGAACTAAGCATTGAGTGAAGAGATTTTGCAGCTATCTCCTTTCCTTCAGTGTTTGTGCTCACATTCATATCTCCAAAACTAGAATTTCCTATATAGGAAAGAATAACCGGAGGTATAGGAGCTAACTCTTAAACCCTACCTGAAAAAGCATGGGACATATCATTTACTTCTGAAAACTAAGCATTGTGTGCAGAGATTTTGCAACTATCTCCTTTCCTTCAGTTTTTGTGATAACATTCCTATCTCTAAAACTAGCATTTACACTATAGGAAAGCATAACCGGGGTATAGCAGCTAACTCTTTAAACCTACCTGAAAAAGCATGGTATATATGATTTAGTTCTCAAACTAAGCATTGTGTGCAGGGATTTTGCAGCTATCTCCTTTCCTTCAGGTTTGTGCTAACATTCCTATCTGTAAAGCTGGCATTTCCTATACAGGAAAGCATAAATGAGGGTATAGCAGCTACCTCTTTAAACCTAAATGAAACAACATGGCACATATGATTTACTTCTGAGAACTAAACATTGTGTGCAGAGATTTTGCAGCTACCTCTTTTCTTTCTGTTTTGTGCAAACATTCATATCTCTAAAACTTGCATTTACAGTATAGTAAAGCATAACCAGGGGTATAGCAGCTAACTCTTTAAACCTACCAGAAAAACCATTGTACATATGATTTACTTCTGAGAACTAAGCATTGTGTGTAGAGATTTTGCAGCTATGTTCTTTGCTTCAGGTTTGTCCTAACATTCCGATCTGTAAAACTAGCATTTCCTTTATAAGAATGCATAACCGTGGGTATAGTCGCTAACTCTTTAAACCTAAATGAAATAACATGGCACATATGATTTACTTCTGAACCTACGCACTGTGTGCAGAGATTTGCAGCTATCTCATTTCCTTCAGTTTTTGTGCTAACATTCATATCTCTATAACTAGTATTTCCTATATAGGAAAGCATAACAGAGGGTATAGGAGCTAACTCTTTAAACCTAAATGATACAACAAGGCACATATTATTTACTTCTGAACAAACATTGTGTGCAGAGACTTTGCAGTTATCTCCATTCCTTCAGTTTTTGTCCTAACATTCATATCTCCAGAACTAGCATTTCCTATATAGGAAAGCATAACCGGGGGTATAGCAGCTAACTCTTTAAACCTACCTGAAAAAGCATGGTACATATGATTTACTTCTGAGAAGTAAGCATTGTGTACAGAGATTTTGCAGCTATCTCATTTCCTTCAGTTTTTGTGCTAACATTCCTATCTGTAAAACTAGCATTTCCTTTATAGGAAAGCATAATAGAGGGTATAGGGGCTAACTCTTTAAACCTAAATGAAACAACATGGCAAATATGATTTACTTGTGAGAACTAAGCATTGTGTGCCGAGATTTTGCAGGTCTGTTCTTTCCTTCAAGTTTATTGCTAACATTCCTATCTGTAAAACTAGGATTTCCTCTATAGGAAATCATAACCGAAGGTATAGCCGGCAACTCTTTAACCATAAATGAAACAACATGGCACATATGATTTACTTCTGGGAACTAAACATTGTGTGCAGAGATTTTGCAGCTATCTCTTTTCCTTCAGGTTTTGTGCTAGCATTCCTATCTCTAAAACTAGCATTTATACTATAGGAAAGCATAACCAGGGATATAGCAGCTAACTCGTTAAATTTACCAGAAAAAGCATGGTACATATGATTTACTTCTGAGAACAAAGCATTGTGTGCAGAGGTTTTGCAGCTTTCTACTTTCCTTCAGTTTTTGTGCTAACATTCCTATCTTTAAAATAAGCATTTCCTATATAGGAAAACATAACCGAGGGTATAGCCGCTAAGTCTTTAAACCTAAATGAAACAACATGTCACATATGATTTACTTCTGAGAACTAAGCATTGTGTGCCGAGATTTTGCAGCTATCTTCTTTCCTTCAGTTTTTATTTTAACATTTATATCTCTAAAAATAGCATTTCCTATATAGGAAAGCATAACCGAGGGTATAGCAGCTAACTCTTTAAACCTAAATGAAACAACATGGCACATATGATTTACTTCTGAGAACATAACATTGTGTGCAGAGATTTTGCAGCTATTTCTTTTCCTTCAGTTTTTGTGCTAACATTTCTATCTCTAAAACTAGCAATTATACTATAGGAAATACTAACCGGGGATATAGCAGCTAACTCGTTAAACCTACCTGAAAAAGAATGGTACTTATGATTTAGTTCAGAGAACTAAGCATTGTGTGCAGAGATTTTAGAGCCATCCTCTTTCTTTCAGTTTTTGTGCTAACATTCCTATTTGTAAAACAAGCATTTCCTATATAGGAAACCATAACCGAGGGTGTAGCCGCTAGCTATTTAAACCTAAATGAAACAACATGGCACATATGATTTACTTCTGACAACTAAGCATTGTGTTCAGAGATTTAGCAGCTATCTTCTTTCCTTCAGTTTTTCTGCTAATATTCCTATCTCTAAAACTAGCATTTCCTCTATAGGAAAGCATAACCGAGGGTATAGCAGCTAACTCTTCAAACCTAAATGAAACAACATGGCACATATTATTTTCTTCTGGGAACTAAACATTGTGTGCAGAGGTTTGGCAGCTATCTCCTTTCCTTCAGTTTTTGTGCTACCATTCATATCTCCAAAACTAGAATTTCCTATATAGGAAAGTATAAGCGGGGGTATAGCAGCTTACACTTTAAACCTACCTGAAAAAGCATGGTACGTATGATTTACTTCTGAGAACTAGGCATTGTGTGCAGAGATTTTGCAGCTATCTTCTTTCCTTCAGTTTTTGTGGTAACATTCCTATCTGTAAAACTAGTATTTCCGAAAGTAGGAAAGCATAACCGAGGGTGTCGCCGCAAACTGTTTAAACGAAAATGAAACAACATGGCACATGTGATTTACTTCTGAGAATTAAGCATTGTGTGCAGAGATTTTGCAGCTATCTCCTTTACTTCAGTTTTTATGCTAACATTCAAAACTCTAGAACTTACATTTCCTATATAGGAATGCATAACCGAGGGTATAGCAGCTAACTCTTAAAACCTACCTGAAAAAGCATGGTACATATGATTTACTTCTGAGAAGTAAGCATTGTGTGCAGAGAATTTTTTTTTATTGACTGTGTAATAATATTACATTAAAAATATATATTTGAGGTTGCATTCAACCCCACCCCCCTTTCCCCCCCCCAACAACACTCGTTCCCATCATCATGACACATCCATTGAATTTGGTAAGTACATCTTTGGGCATCTCTGCACCTCATAGACAGTGGGTCACATCATGGCCCATACTCTCCTCCATTCCTTCCAGTGGGCCCTGTGAGGATTTACAATGTCCGGTGATTACCTCTGAAGCACCATCCAGGGAAGCTCCATGTCCCAAAGACGCCTCCACCTCTCATCTCTTCCTGCCTTTCCCCATACCCATCGTCCACCATGTCCACTTTTCCCAATCCAATGACACCTTTTCTATGTGGACATTGGATTGGTTGTGTCCATTGCACCTCTATGTCAACAGGAGGCTCAGATTCCACATGGATGCTGGATGCAATCCTCCCATTTTCAGTTGTAACCACTCTAGGCTCCATGGTGTGGTGGTTGTCCTTCTTCAACTCCATCTTAGCTGAGTGTGGTAAGTCCAATAGATCAGATTGTAGGTGCTGGAGTCTGTTGAGGCTCAGGACCTGGCTATCACATTGTCAGTCCAGATATTCAATTCCCCTAAATATATCTTAAACCCCAACATTAACTGCACCTCCAGCACATTAGCATGAAAGTCTTATGAAGGGAGATCCCATCTGAGTCCAGATTCATCACACATAAACACCATTTCCAAAGAGGGGCCATCTGCCCTGGTAGTTAACCCCATCGGCCATGACCATAACTCCCATGGGTCTCTTTAGCCCTCAGAGGAACCAATATCTGGGGGTTGTATCTGCTTTATCTGTCTCTCTGACTCTGCTCAGTTGTGCATGAGGGCAAACCTTCTGCCAGCCTCCAGACTCTTTTTTAGAAATTCGTAGCCATGTAAACTCATTTCTCCTTTCCATTTCCCCCTGTGTGCAGAGAATTAGAAGCTATCTCTTTTCCTTCAGTTTTTGTGCTAACATTCATATCTCTAATACTAGCATTTCCTATATAGGAAAGCATAATCGAGGTTATAGCAGCTAACTCTGCAAACCTAAATGAAACAACATGGCACATATGATTTTTCTGGGAACTAAGCATTATGTGCAGAAATTTTGCAGCTATCTCCTCTCCTTCAGTTTTTGTTCTAACATTCCTGTCTCCAAAGCAAGCATTTACTATATAGGAAAGCATAACCGAGGGTATAGCAGCTAAGTCCTTAAACCTACTTGAAAGAGGATGTCACAAGTGCTTTACTTTAGGGAACTAAGCATTGAGTGCAGAGATTTTGTGGCTATCTCCTTTCCTTCAGTTTTGTGCTAACATTCCTATCTCTAAAACTACTTTTTACACTATAGGAAAGCATAATCAGGCGTATAGCAGCTAACTCTTTAAACCTCCCTGAAAAAACATGGTATATATGATTCACTTCTGAGACCTAAGCATTGTGTGCAGAGATTTTGCAGCTATCTCCTTTCCTTCAGTTTTTGTGCTAACATTCCTATCTCTGAAACTACAATTTCCTATATAGGAAAGCATAACGGAAGTTATAGCAGCTAACTCTTTAAACCTAAATGAAACACCATGGCACATATGATTTACTTCTGAGAACTAAGCATTGTGTGCAGAGATTTTACAGCTATCTCCTTTCCTTCAGTTTTTCTGCTAACATTCCTATCTCTAAAACTAGCATTTAATATAGCATTTAATATGTACGAAAGCATAACCGAGGGTTTAGCAGCTAAGTCTTTAAACCTACTTGGAAGAGGATGTCACATGTGATTTTCTTTAGGGAACTAAGCATTGAATGCAGATATTTTGTGGCTATCTTCTTTCTTTCAATTTTTGTGCTAACAATCCTATCTCTAAAACTAGCATTTACACTATAGGAAAGCATAACCGGGGGTATAGCAGCTCACTCTTTAAACCTACCTAAAAGAGCATGGAACATATGATTTACTACTGAGAACTAAGCATTGTGTGCAGAGATTTTGCAGCTATCACCTTTCCTTCAGTTTTTGTCCTAATATTCCTATCTCTAAAACCAGCATTTCCTATATAGGAACGCATAACCGAGGGTATAGCAGCTAAGTCTTTAAATCTACTTGAAACAGGATGTCAAAAGTGCTTTACTTTAGGGAGTTAGCATTGAGTGCAGAGATTTTGCGGCTATATCCTTTTCTTCAGTTTTCGTGCTAACATTCCTATCTCTAAAACTAGCATTTACAGTATAGGAACGCATAACAGGGGGAATAGCAGCTAACTCTTTAAACCTCCCTGAAAAAGCATGGTACATGTGATTTACATCATAGAAATTAGCATTGTGTGCAGAGATTTTGCAGGTATCTCCTTTCCTTCAGTTTTTGTGCTAACATTCCTATATCTAAAACCAGCATTTCCCATATAGGGAACCATAACCAGGAGTATAGCAGCAAACTCTTTAAACCTACTTGAAAGAGGATGTCACATGTGATTTACTTTAGGGAACTCAGCATTGATTGCAGAGATTTTGCGGCTATCTCCTTTCCTTCAATTTTTGTGCTAACATTCCTAACTCGAAAACTAGCATTTACACTATAGGAAATCATAACACAGGGTATAGCAGCTAATGTTTAAACCTAAGTGAGAAAACATCGCTCATGTTATTTCCTATTGAGAACTAAGCATTGTGTGCAGAGATTTTGCAGCTATCTCCTTTCCTTCAGTTTTTGTGCTAACATTTGTCTCAAATTTGCATTTACACTATAGGGAAGTGTAACCGGGGTTATAGCAGCTAACTCTTTAAACCTACTTAAAAGAGGATGTCACATGTGCTTTCCTTTAGGGAACTAAGCTTTGAGTGCAGATATTTTGCGGGTATCTCCGTTCCTTCATTTTTTGTGCTATCATTCCTATCTTGAAAACTAGCATTTACAGTATAGGAAAGCATCATAAGGGGTATAGCAGCTAATTCTTTAAACCTACCAGGACAAGCATGGTACATATGATTTACTTCTGAGAAATAAAATTGTGCGCAAAGATTTTGCAGCTATCTCCTTTCCTTCACTTTTTGTGCTAATATTCCTATCTCTAAAACAGGCATTTCCTATATAGTAAACCCTAACCGAGGTTATAGTAGCTAACTATTTAAATCTAAATGAAAAAAACATGGAACATATGATTTCCTTCTGAGAACTAAGGATTGTGTGCAGAGATTTTGCAGCTATGTCCTTTCCTTCATTTTTTGTGCTAACATTCCTATCTCTAAACCTAGCTTTTACTACATAGGAAAGCTGAACCGAGGGTATAGCAGCTACCATTTTAAACCTACTTGAAAGAGGATGTCACATATGCTTTACTTTAGGGAATTAAACATTGAGTGCAGAGATTTTGTAGCTTCCTCCTTTTCTTCAGTTTTGTGCTAACATTCCTATCTCTAATACTAGCATTTACACTTTAGGAAAGCATAACAGGGGGTATAGCAGCTAACTCTTTAAACCTACCTGAAAAAGCATGGTACATATGATTTACTACTGAGAACTAAGCATTTTGTGCAGAGATTTTGCAGCTATCTGCTTTCCTTCAGTTTTTGTGCTAACATTCCTATCTCTAAACCTAGCATTTACACTATAGGAAAACATAACCGGGGGTATAGCAGCTAACTCTTTAAACCTAAATGAAACAACATGGCTCATATGATTTACTTCTGAGAAATAAGCATTTTGTGCAGAGATTTTGCAGCTATCTCCTTTCCTTCAGTTTTTGGGCTAACATACCTATCTCAAAAACTAACATTTCCTATATTGGAAAGCATAACCGAGGGTATAGCAGCTAACTCTTTAAACCTAAATGAAACAACATGGCACATATAATTTACTTCGGAGAACTAAGCATTGTGTGCATACATTTTGCAGCTATCTCCTTTCCTTCAGTTTTTGTGCTAACATTCCTATCTATAAACCTAGCTTTTACGCTATATGAAAGCATAACTGGGGTTATAGCAGCTCACTCTTTAAACCTACTGAAAAAGTATGAAACATATGATTTACTTCTGAGAACTAAACATTGTGTGCATAGATTTTTCAGCTATCTCCTTTCTTTCAGTTTTTTTGCTAACATTCCTATCTCTAAACCTAGCATATTCACTATAGGAAAGCATAACCGGGGATAGAGCAGCTAACTCTATAAACCTACTTGAAAGAGGATGTCACATGTGGTTTACTTTAGAGAACTACGTATTGATTGCAGAGATCTGCGGTCATCTCTTTTCCTTCAGTTTTTGTGCTAACATTCCTGTCTCTAAACCTAGCCTTTACACTATAGGAAAGCATTATCGGTTATATAGCAGCTAACTCTTTAAACCTACCTAAAAATGCATGGTACATATGATTTACTTCTGAGAACTAAGCAATGTGTGAAGAGATTTTGCAGCTATCTCCTTTCCTTCAGTTTTTCTGCTAACATTCCTATCTCTAAAACTTAATTTACACTGTAGGAAAGCATTACCGGGGGTATAGCACCTAGCTCTTTAAACATACGTGAAAAAGCATGGTTTATATGATTTATTTCTGAGATCTAAGCATTGTGTGCAGAGATTTTGTACTTATCTACTTTTCTTCAGTTTTTGTGCTAACATTCCTATCTGTAAAACTAGCATTTCTATATATAAAAGCATAACCGATTGTATGGCAGCTAACTCTTTAAACCTAAATGAATCAATATGGCACATATGATTTACTTCTGAGAACTAAGCATTGTGTGCAGAGATTTTGCAGCTATCTCCTTTCCTTCAGTTTTTGTGCTAACATTCTTATTTGTAAAATTTGCATTTACTATATTGGAGAACATAACCGAGGGTATAGGATCTAACTCTTTAAACCTTAATGAAACAACATGGCACATATGATTTACTTCTGAGAAGTAAGCATTGTGTGCAGATATTTTGCAGCTATGTCCTTTACTTCAGTATTTGTGCTTACATTCCTATCTCTAAAAGTAGCATTTACACTATAGGAAAGCATAACCGAGGGTATAGCAGCTAACTCTTTAAAACTAAATGAAGCAACATGGTACATATGATTTACTTCTGAGAACTAAGCATTGTGTGCAGAGATTTTGCAGGTTTCTCCTTTCCTTCAGTTTTTGTGCTAACATTCCTATCCCTAAAACTGGCATTTCCTATATAGGAAAGCATAACCGAGGGTATGGCAGCCAACTCTTTAAACCTAAATGAAACAACATGGCAGATATGATTTACTTCTGAGAACTAAGCATTGTGTGCAGAGGTTTTGCAGCTATCTCCTTTCCTTCACTTTTAGTGCTAACATTATTATCTGTAAAACTTGCATTTACTATATAGGAGAACATAACTGAGGGTATAGCTGCTAACTCTTTCAACCTACATGAAACAACATGGCACTTATGATTTACTTCTAAGAACTAAGCATTGTGTGCAGGGATTTTGCAGCTATCTCCTTTTCTTCAGTTTTTGTGCTATCATTCCCATCTCTAAACCAAGTATTTACTATATAGGAAAGCATAACCGAGGGTATAGCAGCTAACTCTTTAAACTTACTTTAAAGAGGATGTCACATGTGCTTTACCTTTGGGAAATAAGCTTTGAGTGCCAGAATTTTGTGGCTATGTCCTTTCTTTCTGGTGTTGTGCTACATTCCTATTTCGAAAACTATCTTTTACTCTATAGGAAAGCATATCCGGTGGTATAGCAGCTAACTCTTTAAACCCACCTGAGAAAGCATGGAACATATGATTTAGTTCTGAGAACTAAGCATTCTGTGCAGAGATTTTGCAGCTATCTACTTTCCTTCAGTTTTTGTGCTAACGTTCTTATCTGTAAAACTTGCATTTACTATGTAGGAGAACATAACCGAGGGTATAGGGCCTAACTCTTTAAACCTAAATGAAACAACATGGCATATATGATTTACTTCTGAGAACTACTCAATTGGTGCAGAGATTTTGCAGCTATCTCCTATCCTTCAGTTTTTGTGCTAAGATTCCTCTCTAAAACCAGCATTTCCTATATAGGAAAGGATAAGCGAGGTTATAGCAGCTAACTCTTTAAACCGACTTAAAAGAGGATGTCACATGTGCTTTACTTTAGGGAAGTAAGCATTGAATGAAGAGATTTTGTGGCTATCTCTTTTCCTTCAGTTTTTGTGCTAACTTTCCTATCTCTAAAACTAGTGTTTACACTATAGGAAAACATAACCGGGGTATAGCAGCTAACTATTTTTTTTTATTGACTTTGTAATAATATTACATTAAAAAAATATATATATGTGAGGTCCCATTCAACCCCACCCCCCCAACCCCCCTCTCCCCCCCCAATAACACTCGTTCCCATCATCATGACACATCAATTGGATTTGGTAAGTACATCTTTGGGCACCTCTGCACCTCATAGACAAAGGTCCACATCATGGCCCATACTCTCCTCCATTCCTTCCAGTGGGCCCTGTGAGGATTTACAATGTCTGGTGATTATCTCTGAGGCACCATCCAGGGCAGCTCCATGTCCCAAAGACGCCTCCACCTCTCATCTCTTTCTGCCTTTCCCCATACCCATCGTCCACCACGTCCAATTTTCCCAATCCAATGCCACCTCTTCTATGTGAACATTGGATTGGTTGTGTCCATTGCACCTCTATGTCAAGAGGAGGCTCAGATTCCACATGGATGCTGCATGCAATCCTCCCATTTTCAGTTGTAATCACTCTAGGCTCCATGGTGTGGTGATTGTCCTTCTTCAACTCCATCATAGCTGAGTGTGGTAAGTCCAATATATCAGATTGTAGGTGCTGGAGTCTGTTGAGGCTCAGGACCTGGCTATCACATTGTCAGTCCAGAGATTCAAATCCCCTAAATATTTCTTAAGCCCCAACATTAACTGCACTTCCAGCACATTAGCATGAAAGTCTTATGAAGGGAGATCCCATCTGAGTCCAGATTCATCACACATAAACACCATTTCCAAGGAGGGGCCATCTGCCCTGGTATTTAAACCCATCGGCCATGACCATAACTCTCATGGGTCTCTTTAGCCTTCAAAGGAACCAATATCTGGGGGTTGTATCTGCTTTATCTGTCTCTCTGACTCTGCTCAGTTGTGCATGAGGGCAATCCTTCTGCCAGCCTCCAGACTCTTTTTTAGAAACTCGTAGCCATATAAACTCAATTCTCCTTTCCATTTCCCCCTTACTTTAGGTCAAACAGCATTTTAAAGTCATGTTATTTTATGTAGACATGGATATTCTGCTGATCCGCATTGAACCTTCCGTATAAGGTGCTTTTCCAGTTGCATCATCAGTTGGTAGTTGATAGTGGTCCCTCGTTGCCAGGGAGGCTCATCCCCGGGTGTCATGTCCCACGCTGGAGGGAAGGCATTGCATTTACATGCTGAGTTTGGCTGCGAGACTGGCCACATTTGAGTAACATGAAGGCTGACAGGAGGAAATTCCCAGGCACAATGTTGCTCTAGGCCTTGTTCTTATTTTAGGTTTATCAGCTCACAAGCATAGTCATTAGAATCAGGGGCTCACTGTTGAACCCTCACTCCATCCCGGTCCCCGCCGCTGTACCTGGGAGACTGTCGCTGCTCCCCTAGGGACCACGACAGAGCACCACTGGCCAGGAACCCAGTACCCCCCCTTAGCAGCTAACTCTTTAAACCTACCTGAAAAAGCATGTTACATCTGATTTACTTCTGAGATCTAAGCCTTGTGTGCAGAGATTTTGCAACTATCCCCTTTTCTTCAGTTTTTGGGCTAACATTCCTATCTCTAAAGCTAGCATTTCCTATATAGGAAAGCATAACTGAGGTATAGCAGTTAACTCTTTAAATCTAAATCAAACAACATGGCACATATGATTTACTTCTGAGAAGTAAGCATCGTGTGCAGAGATTTTGAATCTATCTCCTCTCCTTCAGTTTTTGTGGTACCCTTCCTATCTCTAATACTAGCATTTCGTATATAGGAATGCATAGCGGAGGGTATAGCAGCTAACTCCTTAAACCTTCTTGAAACAGGATGTCACACTTGCTTTACTTTAGGGAACTAAGCATTGAGTGCAGAGATTTTGTGGCTTTCTCCTTTCCTTCAGGTTTTGTGTTAACATTCCTATCTCTAAAGCTAGCATTTACACTTTAGGAAAGCTTAACAGGGCGTATATCACCTAACACTTTAAACCTACCTGGAAATGCAATGTATATATCATTTACTTCTGAGAAATAAGCATTGTGTGCAGAGATTTTGCAGCTATCTCCTTTCCTTCAGTTTTTGGTCTAACATTCCTATCACTAAAACAAGCATTTCCCATATAGGAAAGCATAACCGAGGGTATACCAGCTAACTCTTTAAACATAAATGAAACAACATGGAACATATGATTTCCTTCTGAGAACTAAGCATTGTGTGCAGACATTTTGCAGGTATCTCCTTTCCTTCAGTTTTTGTGTTAAAATCACTATCTCTAAAACAAGCATTTATTCTAAAGGAAAGCATAACCGAAGGTTTAGCAGTTATCTCCTTGAACCTCAATGAAACAATATGGCACATATGACTTACTTCTGAGAACTAAGCATTGAAGGCAGAGATTTTGCAGCTATCTCCTTTCCTTCAGTTTTTGTGCTAACATTCTTATCCCTCAAACGAGCGGTTATTATATAGGAAAGCTTAACCGAGGGTATAGCAGCTAACTCTTTAAACCTAAATGAAACACCATGGCACATATGATTTACTTCTGAGAAGTGAGCATTGTGTGTGGAGATTTTGCAGGTATCTCCTTTCCTTCAGTTTATGTGGTAACATTCATATCTCTGAAACTAGCATTTACACTATAGGAAAGCATAAACGGGGGTATAGCAGCTAACACTTTAAACCTAAATGAAACGGCATGGTACATATGAATTACTTCTGAGAACTGATCATTGTGTGCAGGGAATTTGCAGCTATCTCCTTTCCTTCAGATTTTCTGCTAAAATTCCTATCTCTAAAACTAGCTTTTCCTATATAGGAAAGCAGGACCGAGTGTATAGCAGCTAACTCTTTAAACCTAAATGAAACAATATGGCACATATGATTTACTTCTGAGAACTAAGCATTGTGTGCAGAGATTGCAGCTATCTCCTTTCCTTCAGTTTTAGTGCTAACATTCTTATCTGTAAAACTTGCATTTACTATATAGGAGAACATAACTGAGGGTATAGCAGGTAACTCTTTAAACCTAAATGAAACAACATGGCACATATGATATACTTCTGAGAACTAAGCATTGTGTGCAGGGATTTTGCAGCTATCTCCTTTCCTTCAGTTTTTGTGCTATCATTCGATCTGTAAACCTAGTATTTAATATATAGGAAAGCATAACCGAGGGTGTAGCAGCTAACTCTTTAAATATACTTGAAAGAGGATGTCACATGTGCTGTACCTTTGGGAACTAAGCTTTGAGTGCCGGAATTTTGTGGCTATCTCCTTTCCATCAGGTTTTGTGCTAACATTCCTATCTCTAAAACTAGCATTTACAGTATAGGAAAGCATAACCGGAGGTATAGCAGCTAACTCTTTAAACCTACCAGAAAAAGCATGGAACATATGATTTACTTTTGAAAACTAAGCATTGTGTGCAGAGATTTTGCAGCTATCTCCTTTCCTTCCGTTTTTGTGGTAACATTCCTATCTCTAAACCAACATTTCCTATAAAGGAAAGCATAACCGAGGGTATAGCAGCTAACTCTTTAAACCTAAATGAATCAACATGGCACATATGATTTACTTCTGCTCCATAAGCATTGTGTGCAGATATTTTGCAGCTATCTCCTTTCCTTTAGTTTTTGTGCTAACATTCATATCTCTAAAACTAGCATTTCCTACATAGGAAAGCATATTCGGAGGCATAGCAGCTAACTCTTTCAACAAAAATGAAACAAATTGGCACATATGATTTGCTTCTGAGAACTAAACATTGTGTACAGAGATTTTGCAGCTATCTCCTTTCCTTCAGATTTTGTGCTAACATTCATATCTCTAAAACTAGCATTTCCTATATAGGAAAGCATAACCGGGGGTATAGCACCTAACTCTTTAAACCTACCTGAAAAAGCATGGTACATATGATTTACATCTGAGAACTAAGCTTTGAGTGCAGAGATTTTGCAGCTGTCTTCTTTCCTTCAGTTTTTGTGCTAACATTCATATCTCTAAAATTAGCATTTCCTAAATAGGAATGCATAACCGGGGGTATCGCAGCTAACTCTTTAAACCTACCTGAAAAAGTTTGGTACATATGATTTACTTCTGAGAACTAAGCTTTCTGTGCAGAGATTTTGCAGGTATCTGTTTTCCTTCAGGTTTTGTGCTCACATTCATATCTCTAAAACTATCATTTACACTGTAGGAAAACATAATCGGGGGTATATCAGCTAACTCTTTAAACCTACCTGAAAAAGCATGGTACATATGTATTACTTCTGAGAACTAAGCATTGTGTGCAGAGATTTTGCAGCTATCTTCTTTTCTTCAGTTTTTGTGCTAACATTCCTTCTGTAAAACTAGCATTTCCTACTTAGGAAAGCATAACTGATGGTATAACCCTTAACTCTTTAAACCTAAATGAAACAACATGGCACATATGATTTACATCTGAGAACGGAGCGTTGTGTGCAGAGATTTTGTACCTGTCTCCTTTCCTTCAGTTTTTGTGCTAACATTCATATCTCTGAAACTAGCATTTCCTATATAAGAAAGCATAATGGGGGGTATAGCAGCTAACTCTTTAAACCTACCTGAGAAAGCATCTTACATATGATTTACTTCTCAGAACTAAGCATTGTGTGCATAGATTTTGCAGCTATCTTCTTTCCTTCAGTTTTTGTGCTAACATTCCTATCTGTAAATCTAGCATTACCTGTATAGGAAAGCATAACCGAGGGTATAGCAGCTACCTCTTTAAACCTAATTGAAACAACATAGCACAAATGATTTACTTCTGAGAACTAAACATTGCGTGCAGAGATTTTGCAGCTATCTCTTTTCCTTGAGTTTTCTGCTAACATTCCTATCTCTAAAACTTGCATTTACACTATACGAAAGCATAACCAGAAGTATAGCAGCTAATTCTTTAAACCTACCTGAAAAACCATGGTACATATGATTTACTTCTGAGAACTAACCATTGTGTGCAGAGATTTTGCAGCTATCTCCTTTCTTTCAATTTTGAGCTAACATTCCTATCTCTAAAAGTAGCATTTACACTATAGGAAAGTATAACCGGGGGTATAGCACCTAACTCTTTAAACCTACCTGAAAAAGCATGGTATATATGATTTACTTCTGAGAACTAAGCAGTGTGTGCAGAGATTTTGCAGCTATCTTCTTTACTTCAGTTTTTGTGCTAAGATTCCTATCTGTAAAACTAGCATTTACTTTTTAGGAAATCATAACCGAGGTTATCGCCGCTAACTGTTTAAACCTAAATGAAAAAAAAATGCCCATATGATTTACTTCTGAGAACTAAGCATTGTGTACAGAGATTTTGCAGCTATCTCCTTTCCTTCAGTTTTTATGCTAATATTCATATCTCTAAAACTAGCATTTCCTATATAGGAAAGCATATCCTGGGGTATAGCAGCTAACTCTTTAAACCTACTCCAAAAGAATGGTACATATGATTTACTTCTGTGAACTAAGCCTTGTCGGCAGAGATTTTGAAGCTATCTCCTTTCCTTTAGTTTTTGTGCCAACATTCCTATCTCTAAAACTAGCATTTCCTACATAGGAAAGCATAACCGGGGTTATAACAGCTAACAGTTCCACCTAAATGAAACAAATTGGCACATATGATTTACTTCTGAGAACTAAACCTTGTGTGCAGAAATTTTGCAGCCATCTCTTTTCCTTCAGTTTTTGTGCTAACATTCCTATCTGTAAAACTAGCATTTAAACTCTAGGAAAGCATAACCGGAGGTATAGCAGCAAACTCTTTATACCTAAATGAAACAACAGGGCACATATGATATACTTCTGAGAACTAAGCATTGTGTGCAGGGATTTTGAAGCTATCTCCTTTCCTTCAGTTTTTGTGCTATCATTCGATCTGTAAACCTAGTATTTACTATATAGGAAAGCATAACCGAGGGTGTAGCAGCTAACTCTTTAAATCTACTTGAAAGAGGATGTCACATGTGCTGTACCTTTGGGAACTAAGCTTTGAGTGCCTGAATTTTGTGGCTATCTCCTTTCCATCAGGTTTTGTGGTAACATTCCTATCTCTAAAACTAGCATTTACACTATAGGAAAGCATAACCGGTGGTATAGCAGCTAACTCTTTAAACCTACCAGAAAAGAATGGAACATCTGATTTACTTTGAGAACTAAGCATTGTGTGCAGAGATTTTGCAGCTATCTCCTTTCCTTCAGTTTTGTGCTAACATTCCTATCTGTAAATCTAGCATTACCTGTATAGGAAAGCATAACCGAGGGTATTGCAGCTACCTCTTTAAACCTAATTGAAACAACATAGCACAAATGATTTACTTCTGAGAACTAAACATTGCGTGCAGAGTTTTTGCAGCTATCTCTTTTCCTTGAGTTTTCTGCTAACATTCCTATCTCTAAAACTTGCATTTACACTATACGAAAGCATAACCAGAAGTATAGCAGCTAATTCTTTAAACCTACCTGAAAAACCATGGTACATATGATTTACTTCTGAGAACTAACCATTGTGTGCAGAGATTTTGCAGCTATCTCCTTTCTTTCAATTTTGAGCTAACATTCCTATCTCTAAAAGTAGCATTTACACTATAGGAAAGTATAACCGGGGGTATAGCACCTAACTCTTTAAACCTACCTGAAAAAGCATGGTATATATGATTTACTTCTGAGAACTAAGCAGTGTGTGCAGAGATTTTGCAGCTATCTTCTTTACTTCAGTTTTTGTGCTAAGATTCCTATCTGTAAAACTAGCATTTACTTTTTAGGAAATCATAACCGAGGTTATCGCCGCTAACTGTTTAAACCTAAATGAAAAAAAAATGCACATATGATTTACTTCTGAGAACTAAGGATTGTGTACAGAGATTTTGCAGCTATCTCCTTTCCTTCAGTTTTTGTGCTAATATTCATATCTCTAAAACTAGCATTTCCTATATAGGAAAGCATATCCTGGGGTATAGCAGCTAACTCTTTAAACCTACTCCAAAAGAATGGTACATATGATTTACTTCTGTGAACTAAGCCTTGTCGGCAGAGATTTTGAAGCTATCTCCTTTCCTTTAGTTTTTGTGCTAACATTCCTATCTCTAAAACTAGCATTTCCTACATAGGAAGGCATAACCGGGGTTATAACAGCTAACAGTTCCACCTAAATGAAACAAATTGGCACATATGATTTACTTCTGAGAACTAAACCTTGTGTGCAGAAATTTTGCAGCCATCTCTTTTCCTTCAGTTTTTGTGCTAACATTCCTATCTGTAAAACTAGCATTTAAACTCTAGGAAAGCATAACCGGAGGTATAGCAGCAAACTCTTTAAACCTAAATGAAACATCAGGGCACATATGATATACTTCTGAGAACTAAGCATTGTGTGCAGGGATTTTGCAGCTATCTCCTTTCCTTCAGTTTTTGTGCTATCATTCGATCTGTAAACCTAGTATTTACTATATAGGAAAGCATAACCGAGGGTGTAGCAGCTAACTCTTTAAATATACTTGAAAGAGGATGTCACATGTGCTGTACCTTTGGGAACTAAGCTTTGAGTGCCGGAATTTTGTGGCTATCTCCTTTCCATCAGGTTTTGTGGTAACATTCCTATCTCTAAAACTAGCATTTACACTATAGGAAAGCATAACCGGTGGTATAGCAGCTAACTCTTTAAACCTACCAGAAAAGAATGGAACATCTGATTTACTTTGAGAACTAAGCATTGTGTGCAGAGATTTTGCAGCTATCTCCTTTCCTTCAGTTTTGTGCTAACATTCCTATCTCTAAACCAACATTTCCTATATAGGAAAGCATAACCGAGGGTATAGCAGCTAACTCTTTAAACCTAAATGAATCAACATGGCACATATGATTTACTTCTGCTCAGTAAGCATTGTGTGCAGAGATTTTGCAGCTATCTCCTTTCCTTCAGTTTTTGTGCTAACATTCCTATCTCTAAAACTTGCATTTACTATACGAAAGCATAAACGAGCGTATAGCAGCTATCTCTTTAAACCTACCTGAAAAAGCATGGTAAATGTGATTTACTTCTTTGAACTAAGCAATGTGTGCAGATATTTTGCAGCTATCTCCTTTCCTTAATTTTTCGTGCTAACATTCCTATCTCTAAATCCAGCATTTAGTGTATAAAAAAGCATAACTGAGGTTATAGCAGTTAACTCATTAAACCTAAATGAAACAAGAAGGCACATATGATATAACTCTGAGAACTAAGCATTGTGTGCAGAGATTTTGCAGCTATAACCTTTCCTTCAGTTTTTTTGCTAACATTCCTATATCTAAACCTAGCATTTACTATAGATGAAAGCATAACCGAGGGTATAGAACCTAACTCTTTAAACCAACTTGAAATAGGATGTCACATGGGCTTTACTTTCGGGAATTAAACATTGAGTGCAGAGATTTTGAAGCTATCTCCTTTTCTTCAGTTTTTGTGCTAACATGCCTATCCGTAAAACTAGCATTTCCTATATAGGAAAGCATAACCTAGAGTAGAGCAGCTAACTGTTTAAACATAAAAGAAACAACATTGCACAGATGATTTACTTCTGAGAACTAAACATTGTGTGCAGAGATTTTCTACCTATCTCCTTTCCTTCAGTTTTTGTGCTAACAATCCTATCTCTAAAACTAGCTTTTACACTATAGGAAAGCAAAACAGAGTGTATAGCAGCTAACTCTTTAAACCTACCTGAAAAAGCATGGAATATATGATTTACTTCTGAGAACTAAGCATTGTGTGCAGAGATTTTGCAGCTATCTCTTTTCTTTCCATTTTTGTGCTAACATTCCTATCTCTAAAACTGGCATTTCCTATATAGGAAAGCATAACCGAAGGTATAGCAGTTAACTTTTTAAACCTAAATGAAACAACATGGAACATATCATTTTCTTCTGAGAACTAAGCATTTTGAGCAGAGATTATGCAGCGATCTGCTTTCCTTCGGTTTTTTTGCTAACATTCCTAACTCTAAACCAAGCATTTGCACTACATGAAAGCATAACTGAGGGTAAAGCAGCTCACTCTTTAAACCTACATGAAAAAGCATGGTACGTATGATATGCTTCTAAGAACTAAGCATTGTGTGCAGAGATTTTGCAGCTATCTCCTTTCCTTCAGTTTTTGTGCTAACATTCCTATCTCTAAAACTGACATTTCCTAAATAGGAAAGCATAACCAAAGATATAGCAGCTAACATTTTAAAGCTAAATGAAATAACATGGCAGGTATGGTTTACTTCTGAGAACTAAGCATTGTGTGCGCCGATTTTTCAGCTTTCTTCTTTACATCAGTTTTTGTGTTAACATTCCTATCTCTAAACCAACCATTTACACTATAGGAAAGCATAACCGGGGGTATAGCAGCTTTCTCTTTAAACCTACCTGAAAAAGCATGGTACATAGGATTTACTTCTGAGAACTAAGCATTCTGTGCAGAGGTTTTGCAGCTATATCCTTTCCTTCAGTTTTTGTGCAAACATTCCTATCTCTAAACCTAGCATTTACACTATAGGAATGTATAACCGGGGGTATAGCAGATAACTCTTTAAAACTACATGAAAATCATGGTACATATGATTTACTTCTGAGAACTAAGCACTGTGTGCAGAGATTTTGCAGCTATCTCCTTTCCTTCAGTTTTTGTGAAACATTCCTATCTCTAAACCTAGCATTTACCCTAAAGGAAAGCATAACCGGTGTACAGCAGATAAATCTTTAAACCTACCTGAAAATCATGGTATATATGATTTACTTCTGAGAACTAAGCATTGTGTGCAGAGATTTTGCAGCTATCTCCTTACCTTCATTTTTTCTTCTACCATTCCTTTCTCTAAAACAAGCATTTCCTATATAGGAAAGCATAATCGTGGATATAGAAGCTAACTCCTTAAACCTCAGTGAAACAACATGGCACATATGATTTCCTTCTGAGACCTAAGCCTTGTGTGCAGTGATTTTGCAGCTATCTCGTTTCCTTCAGTTTTTGTGCTAACATTCCTATCTCTAAAACTAGCATTTCCTATATAGGAAAGCATAACGTGTGTATAGCAGCTATCTCTTTAAACCTAAGTGAAACAACATGGCACATATGTTTTACTCCTGTGAAGTAAGCATTGTGTGCAGAGATTTTGCACCTAACTCCTTTCCTTCAGTTTTTGTGCTAACATTCCTATCTTTAAAACTAGCATTTACACTATAGGAAAGCATAACCGGGGGTATAGCAGCTAACATTTTAAAACTACCTAATAAAGCATGGTACATATGAATTACTCCTGAGAACTAAGCATTGTGTGCAGAGATTTTGCCGCTCACTCCTTTCCTTCATTTTTAGTACTAACATTCCTATCTCTAAACCTAGCATTTAGTATGTACGAAAGCATAACTGAGCGTAAAGCAGTTAACTCTTTAAACGTAAATTAAACAACATGACACATATGATTTCCTTCTGAGACCTAAGCATTGTGTGCGGAGATTTTCAGCTATCTCCTTTCCTCCAGGGTTGTGCTAACCTTCCTATCTCTGAAACTAGCATTTCATATATAGGAAGGCATAACCGAAGGTATAGCAGCTAACGCTTTAAACCTAACTGAAACTACATGGCACATATGATTTACTTCTGAGAACTAAGCATTTTGTGCAGAGATTTTCAGCTATCTGCTGTCCTTCAGTTTTTGTGCTAACATTCATATCTCTGAAACTAGCATTTCCTATCTAGGAAAGCGTACCCGAGAGTATAGGAGCTAACTCATTAAAACTACGTGAAACAACATGGCACTTATGATTTCCTTTTCAGACCTAAGCATTATGTGCAGAGATTTTGCAGCTATCTCCATTACTTCAGTTTTTGTGCTAACATTCCTATCTCTAAAACTAGCATTTCCTATATAGGAAAGCATAACCGAGGGTATAGCAGTTAACTCTTTAAACCTACATGAAAGAGATGTCACATGTGCTTTACTTTAGGGAATTAAGCATTGAGTGCACAGATTTTGAACCTATCTCCTTTCCTTCAGTTTTTGTGCTAACATTCCTATCTCTAAAACTAGCATTTACACTATATGAAAGCATAACCGGTGGTAAAGCAGCTAACTCTTTAAACCTCCCTGAAAAAGCATGGTACATATGATTCACTTCTGAGACCTGAGCATTGTGTGCAGAGATTTGCAGCTATCTCCTTTCCTTCAGATTTGGTGCTAACATTCCTATCTCTAAAACTAGCATTTAGTATAAACAAAAGCAAAACTGAGGGTATAGCAGTTAACTCTTTAAACCTAAATGAAACAGCATGGCACATATGATTTACTTCTGAAAACTAAGCATTGTGTGCAGACATTCTGCAGCTATTTCCTTTCCTTCAGTTTTTTTGGTTAAGATTCCTCTCGAAACTAGCTTTTACGCTATAGCAAAGCCTAACCGGGGGTAAAGCAGCTAACTCTTTAAACCTACATGAAAAAGCAGGGTACATATGACTTACTTCTGAGAACTAAGCAGTGTGTGCAGAGATTTTGCAGCTATCTCCTTTCCTTCAGTTTTTGTGCTAACATTTCTATCTCTAAAACAAGCATTTCCTATATAGGAAAGCATAACCGAGGGTATTGTAGGTAACACTTTAGACCTATTTGAAAGAGGATGTCACATGTCCTTTACTTTAGGGAACTAAGCATTGAGTGCAGAGATTTTGTGGTCAACTCCTTTCCTTCAGTTTTTGTGCTAACATTCCTATCTCTAAAGCTAGCCTTTACGCTATAGGAAAGCATAACCGGGGGTATAGCAGCTAACTCTTTAAACCTACCTGGAAAAGCATGGCACATATGATTTACTTCTGAGAACAAAGCATAATGTGCAGAGATTTTGCAGCTATCTCCTTTCCTTCAGTTTTTGTGCTAACATACTATCCCTAAACTAGCATTTAATATATTGTAAAGAATAACCGAGGGCATAGCAGCTAATTCTTTAAACCTATAGGAATCAACATGGCACATATGATTTATTTCTGCTAAGTAAGCATTGGGTGCAGAGATTTTGCAGCTAACTCCTTTCCTTCATTTTTTATGCTAACATTCCTATCTCTAAAACTAGTATTTACTATATACGAAATCATAACAAAGGGTATAGCAAATAAATCTTTAAACCTAAATGAAACAACATGGCACATATGATCTACTTCTGAGAACTAAGGATTGTTTACAGAGATTTTGCAGCTATCTCCTTTCATTCAGTTTTTGTGCTAACATTCCTTTCTCTAAAACTAGCATTTAATATATAGGAAAGCATAAACGAGGGTATAGCTGCTAACTCTTTAAACCTTCTTTAAAGAGGATGTCATATGTGCTTTGCTTTAAGGAACTAATCATTGAGTGCAGAGATTTTGTGACTATGTCCTTTCCTTCAGTTTTTGTGCTACTATACATATCTCTAAAAGTAGCTTTTACAGTATAGTAAAGCATAACAGGTGGTATAGCAGCTAACTCTTTAACCCTACCTGAAAAAGCATGGTATATATGATTTTGTTCTGAGAAATAAGCATTGAGTGCAGAGATTTTGCAGTTATCTCTGTTCCTTCAGTTTTTGTGCTAACATTCCAATCCCTAAAACTAGCATTTATTATATAGGAAAGCATAACCGAGGGTATAGCAGCTAACTCTTAAAACCTCCCTAAAAAGAAATGGTATATATGATTTCCTTCTGAGAACTAAGCATTGAGTGCAGAGATTTTGCACCTATCTCCTTTCCTTCAGTTTTTGTGCTAACAAACCTATCCCTAAAACTAGCATTTACTATATAGGAAAGCATAACGAGGTTATAGCACCTAACAATTTAAACCTAAATGAAACAACATGGCGCATATGATTTACTTCTGAGAATTAAGCATTGTGTGCAGAGATTTTGCAGCTATCTCCATTTCTTCAGTATTTATGCTAACATTCCTATCTCTAAAACTAGCATTTACTATATAGGAAAATATAACCGCGGGTATAGCAGGTAAATCTTTAAACATAAATGAAACAACATGACACACTTAAATTACTTCTGAGAACTAAGCATTGTATGGAGTGATTTTGCAGCAATCTCCTTTTCTTCAGTTTTTGTGGTAACATTCCTATCTGTAAAAGTAGAACTTACTATATAGGAAACCATAACCGAGGGTATAGCAGCTAACTCTTTAAACCTAAATGAAACAACATGGCACATATGATTTACTTCTGAGAACTAAGCATTGTGTGCAAAGATTTTGCAGCTCTCTCCTTTCCTTCAGTTTTTGTGCTGACATTCCTATCACTAAACCTAGCATTTACTTTATAGAAAGAATAAGCGAGGGTATAGCAGCTAACTCTTTAAACCTAATTGAAACAACATTGCATATATGATCTACTTCTGAGAAATAAGCATTGTGTGCAGAGATTTTGCAGCTATCTCCTTTCGTTCCGTTTTTGTGCTAACAATCCTATCTCTAAAACTAGCATTTACTCGGCAGGAAATCATAACGGAGGGTATAGAAGTTAACTCCTTAAACCTAAATGAAACAACATGACACACATGATTTACTTCTGAGAAATAAGCATTTTTGCAGGGATTTTGCTGCTATCTCCTTTCCTTCAGTTTTTCTCCAAAAATTCCTATCTCTAAAGCTAGCATTTCCTATATAGGAAAGCATAGGCGAGGGTATAGCAGCTAACTCTTTAAACCTAAATGAAACATCATGGCTCATATGATTTCCGTCTGGGAACTAAGCATTGTGTGCAGAGATTTTGCAGCTATCTCCATTTCTTCAGTTTTTGTGCTAGCATTCCTATCTCTAAAACTAGCATTTCCTATGTACGAAAGACTAACCGATGATATAGCAGCTAACTCTTTAAACCTAAATGAAACAACACGGCACATATGATTTATTTCTGAGAACTAAACATTGTGCGTAGAGATTTTGTGGCTATCTCCTTTCCTTCATTTTTTGTGCTGACATTCCTATCTCTAAACCTAGCATTTACACTATAGGAAAACAAAACCGGGGGTATAGCAGCTAACTCTTTAAACCTAAATGAACCAACATGGCTCATATGATTTACTTCTGAGAAATAAGCATTTTGTGCAGAGATTTTGCAGCTATCTCCTTTCCTTCAGTTTTTGGGCTAACATACCTATCTCAAAAACTAACATTTCTTATATTGGAAAGCATAACCGAGGGTATAGCAGCTAACTCTTTCAACCTAAATGAAACAACATGGCACATATAATTTACTTCAGAGAACTAAGCATTGCGTGCAGACATTTTGCAGCTATCTCCTTTCCTTCAGTTTTTGTGCTAACATTCCTATCTCTAAACCTAGCTTTTACACTATATGAAAGCATAACTGGGGTTATAGCAGCTCATTCTTTAAACCTACTGAAAAAGTATGAAACATATGATTTACTTCTGAGAACTAAGCATTGTGTGCATAGATTTTGCAGCTATCTCCTTTCTTTCAATTTTTTTGCTAACATTCCTATCTCTAAACCTAGCATATACACTATAGGAAAGCATAACCGGGGATAGAGCAGCTAACGCTATAAACCTACTTGAAAGAGGATGTCACATGTGGTTTACTTTAGAGAACTACGCATTGATTGCAGAGATTTGCGGTCATCTCTTTTCCTTCAGTTTTTTTGCTAACATTCCTATCTCTAAAACTAGCCTTTACACTATAGGAAAGCATTACCGGGTGTATAGCAGCTAACTCTTTAAACCTACCTGAAAATGCATGGTACATATGATTTACTTCTGAGAACTAAGCAATGTGTGAAGAGATTTTGCAGCTATCTCCTTTCCTTCAGTTTTTCTGCTAACATTCCTATCTCTAAAACTTAATTTACACTGTAGGAAAGCAATACCGGGGGTATAGCACCTAGCTCTTTAAACGTACCTGAAAAAGCATGGTTCATATGATTTATTTCTGAGAACTAAGCATTGTGTGCAGAGATTTTGTACTTATCTACTTTCCTTCAGTTTTTGTGCTAACATTCCTATCTGTAAAACTAGCATTTCTATATAGGAAAGCATAACCGATGGTATGGCAGCTAACTCTTTAAACCTAAATGAATCAACATGGCACATATGTTTTACTTCAGAGAACTAAGCATTGTGTGCAGAGATTTTGCAGCTATCTCCTTTCCTTCAGTGTTTGTGCTAACATTCCTATCTCTAAAACTAGCATTTCCTATATAGGAAAGCATAACCGAGGGTATAGCAGCTAACTCTTTAAAGCTATATGAAACAACATGGCACATATGATTTTCTTCTGAGAACTACGCATTGTGCGCAGAGACTTTGCAGCTATCTCCTTTCCTTCATTTTTAGTGCTAACATTGCTATCTCTAAAACTAGCATTTACTATATATGAAAGCATAACTGAGGGTATAGCAGTTAACTCTTTAAACCTAAATTAAACTGCATGGCACATATGATATACTTCTGAGAACTAAGCATTGTGTGCACAGATTTTTCAGCTATCACCTTTCCTGCAGTTTTTGTGCTAACATTCCTATCTCTATACCTAGCTTTTACTATATACAAAAGCATAACAGAGGGTATAGCAGCTAATTCTTTAAACCTACTGGAAAGAGGATGTCACATGTGCTTTACTTAGGGAATTAAGCATTGAGTGTAGAGATTTTGCAGCTATCTCCTTTCCTTCAGTTTTCGTGCTAACATTCCTATCTCTAAAACTATCATTTACACTATAGGAAAGCATAACAGGGGGTATAGCCGCTAACGCTTTAAAGCTACCTGGAAAATCATGGTACATATGATTTACTTCTGAGAAATAAGCATTGTGTGCAGAGATTTTGCAGCTATCTCCTTTCCTTCAGTTTTTGTGCTAACATTCCTATCTCTAAAACTAGCATTTCCTATATAGGAAAGCATAGACGAGGGTATAGCAGGTAACTTTTATTTATTGACTTTGTAATAATATTACATTAAAAATATATATATATATGAGGTCCCATTGAACCCTATAACCCCCACCCCAATTCTCCCCCCCCCCCCAGCAATACTCCCTCCCGTCATCATGACACATCCATTGCATTAGGCAAGTAAATCTCTGGGCAACCCCGCACCCCATGGTCAACGGTCAACACCTTGGCCCACACTCTCCCCCATTCCATCCAGTGGGCCCTGTGAGGATTTACAATGTCCGGTGATTGCCCCTGAAGCACCATCCAGGGCAGCTCCAAGTTCCAAAGGCCCCTCCACCTCTCATCTCTTCCTGCCTTTCCCCATACCCATCAGCCATCATGTCCACTTTTCTCAATCCAATGCCACCTTTTCTATGTGGTCATTGGATTGGTTGTGTCTATTGCACCTCTATGTCAAGAGGAGGCTCAGATTCCACATGGATGCTGGATGCAATCCTCCCACTTTCAGTTGTAATCACTCTAGGCTCCATGGTGTGGTGGTTGTCCTTCTTCAACTCCATCTTAGCTGAGTGTGGTGAGCCCAATAAGTCAGATTGTAGGTGCTGGAGTCTGTTGAGGCTCAGGACCTGGCTATCACATTGTCAGTCCAGAGATTCAAATCCCCTAAATATATCTTAAACCCCGACCTTAACTGCACCTCCAGCACATTAGCATGAAAGTCTTATGAAGAGACATCCCATCTGTGTCCAGATTCGTCACACATAAACACTAGATCCAAAGAGGGGCCATCTGACCTGGTAGTTAACCCCAAAGGCCATGACCATAACTCCCATGGGTCTCTTTAGCCCTCGAAGGAACCGATATCTGGGGGTTGTATCTGCATTATCTGTCTCTCAGACTCTGCTCAGTTGTGCATAAGGTCAATCCTTCTGAGAGCCTCCAGACTCTTTTTTAGAGAGTCATAGCCATATAAACTCATTTCTCCTTTCCATTTCCCCCTTACATGAGGTCAAAGAGCATTTTAAAGTCATGTTATTTTATGTAGACAGGGATATTCCGATGATCCGCGTTGAACCTTCCGTATGAGGTCATTTTCCAGTTGCATTATCAGTTGGGTCTTTAAACCTTAATAAAACAACATGGCACATATGAATTCCTTCTGAGAACTATGCATTGTGTGCAGATATATTGCAGCTATCTCCTTTCCTTCAGTTTTTGTGCTAACATTCCTATCTCTAAAACTTTTATTTCCTATATAGGAAATCATAACCGAGGGTATAGCAGCTACCTCTTTAAACCTAAATGAAGCAACATGGCACATATGATTTCCTTCTGAGACCTAAGCATTGCGTGCAGAGATTTTGCAGCTATCTCCTTTCCTTCAGTTTTTGAGCTAACATTTCTATCTCTAAAACTAGCATTTACACTATGGGAAAGCATAACTGGGGTTATAGCAGCTAACTCATTAAACCTACCTGTAAAAGCATGGTACATATGATTTACTTCAGAGAACTAAGCATTGTGTGCAGAGATTTTGCTGCTATCTCCTTTCCTTCATTTTTTGTGCTAACATTCCTATCTCAAACTAGAATTTCCTTTATTTTTTTTAATTGACTTTGTAAAAATATTACATTAAAAATATATATGTGAGGTCCCATTCAAACCCACCCCCCCACCCCCCCTCTCCCCCCCCAACAACACTCGTTCCCATCATCATGACACATCCATTGGATTTGGTAAGTACATCTTTGGGCACCTCTGCACCTCATAGACAATGGTCCACATCATGGCCCATACTCTCCTCCATTCCATCCAGTGGGCCCTGTGAGGATCCACGATGTCCGGTGATCACCCCCGAGGTGCCATCCAGGGCAGCTCCACGTCCCAAATACGCCCCCACCTCTCATCTCTTCCTGCCCTTCCCCATACCCATCGTCCACCATGTCCACTTTTCACAATCCAATGCCACCTCTTCTATGTGGACATTGGATTTGTTGTGTCCATTGCACCTCTATGTCAAGAGGAGGCTCAGATTCCACATGGATGCTGGCTGCCATCCTCCCATTTTCAGTTGTAATCACTCTAGGCTCCATGGTGTGGTGATTGTCCTTCTTCAACTCCATCTTAGCTGAGTGTGGTAAGTCCAATAAATCATATTGTAGGTGCTGGAGTCTGTTGAGACTCAGGACCTGGCTATCACATTATCAGTCCAGAGATTCAAATCCCCTAACTATATCTTAAACCCCAACATTAACTGCACCTCCAGCAGATTAGTATGAAAGTCTTATGAAGGGAGATCCCATCTGAGTCCAGATTCATCACACATAAACACCATTTCCAGAGAGGGGCCATCTGCCCTGGTAGTAAACCCCATCGGCCATGACCATAACTCTCATGGGTCTCTTTAGCCTTCATAGGAACCAATATCTGGGGGTTGTATCTGCTTTATCTGTCTCTCTGACTCTGCTCAGTTGTGCATGAGGGCAATCCTTCTGCCAGCCTCCAGACTCTTTTTTAGAAACTCGTAGCCATATAAACTCATTTCTCCTTTCCATTTCCCCCTTACTTTAGGTCAAACAGCATTTTAAAGTCATGTTATTTTATGTAGACATGGATATTCTGCTGATCCGCATTGAACCTTCCATATAAGGTCCTTTTCCAGTTGCATCATCAGTTGGTATATGATAGTGGTCCCTCGCTGCCAGGGAGGCTCATCCTCAGGTGTCATGTCCCACGCTGGAGGGAAGGCATTGCATTTACATGCTGAGTTTGGCTTCGAGACTGGCCACATTTGAGTAACATGAAGGCTGACAGGAGGAAATTCCCAGGCACAATGTTGCTCTAGGCCTTGTTCTTATTTTAGATTTATCAGCTCACAAGCATAGTCATTAGCATCAGGGGCTCACTGTTGAACCCTCACTCCCTCCCGGTCCCCGCCGCTGTACCTGGGAGACTATCGCTGCTCCCCTAGGGACCACGACAGAGCACCACTGGCCAGGAACCCAGTACCCCCCCTGCTGGGTTTTTAATTGTTGCCACTATGAGTATATCCAATCATTACCATGCACCCTGGACATATGTTCTGTACAGCTCCCTGTCAGCCATATATCACCTGTCATTGGTATCCCATACCAGTATCCCTCCATTGCCATTGTTGAAACACTCTGTGATCCAGAACTCCCCGAAATTTGAAGCCCAATATAATGTCATGGTCCCTTACTAGGGAATGGCATATAGCGATGGGTTTAAAGGATAGATAAAGAACTTGGATAAAGTTAGATAAAGAACTTAGATAAAGAATGTTGACTTGAAAAAATTCCACATCCTATCCTTTCCCCCCCCCCCCAATTATTCAGCATTTCTTCGTAGGAGTCCTAGACCACAGCAATGCATATATATAATATACAGCACTCCCATACATCCACCACAACACCTTTTTCCTTCCACAGCGATACTCTTACACCCTATTCACATCATATTTACTTAAGGTGATGTACAGAGTCTGAGATATTAGCTTTCTAACATGGTAATATCTGTGCTTACATTATGGTGCATACTTTAGGATACACAGTTCTTTACATTTTTAGTTCTCCTATGTTTTACATTATGGTTTACATTATCAGTCTGTCGTCTCCTATATGTTATGGTGTAATATTACATGTTTTATATCTATCCTTATGTACTCTCAAGAAACTCCTCCCTTGCCCCCCATTTACTTTGGTTCCACACATTTAACGTCCATTTTCCCTTCCACCTTGGTGCCCACAGTGACAGCCAACCTCCGTTTCCTGAGGGGCCACTTCCAGAGATAGATGGAATAGTGTTTAGGGCCTAACTTGCTCATCTGCCCCAATGCCCTGGGAGCCACCCTTTCTCTCGAGGGATAGAGTTCCCTCTATTTGGTGGCATTAGTCCTCCCCAGGATGTGGGTCCACCCCCACTCTCACTACTTGGGATTCTACCCCATGGTGTCACCCACTCTGGCAGAATGAGCATTTAGACATTCCCCAGGAGCCCGTCCTGCATCAGACCCTCCCCTCCGAGCATTCTAAACAGGTAACCCTCTTTATTATATTTTGATATTATTTTCTCGGCATTTTACTCTCCACCACCTCCTAACCCTCTCCTGTGTTCGTATGCTACCCCTCCCTCCCACCACTTTTGGGCAACATTACCCAACCGTCCCTCCCCAGCCACCCTCAAACCCGCAAAGCCCCAACCAAAGGCAACCCTTTGCCCCCATTTTATCTCTTCTTTGTGTTCATACTTACCACCATCTCGTCTTAAGTTCCACCCCTGCAGACATCGGCTCATATCCTTCCTCTACCCTCCGATTTCCTGTAAGCCTATCGTTCAGTCTCTTGCTATCTAGGGCAGCTTGTTTATTTCATATCATTGAGGTCATGTAGTATTTGTCCTTCAATGTCTGTGTTGCTTCACTCAACATAAGGTTCTCAAGATTCATCCATGTTATCACATGTGTTTGTAGTGTGTTTGTTCTTACAGCCGAGTAGTATTCCATTGTGTGTATATACCACATTTTATTGATCCACTCATCTGTTGATGGGCATTTGGGTTGATTCCAACTTTTGGCAATAGTGAACAATGCTGCTATGAACATTGGTGTACATATATCGGTTTGTGTACTTGTTTTCAGTTCTGCTGGGTATATACCCAGCAGTGGTATTGCTGGGTCATATGGCAAATCTATGGCTAGTTTTTTGAGAAACCGCCATACTGTCCTCCAGAATGGTTGGATCCTTCTGCATTCCCACCAGCAGTGGATGAGTGTTCCCCTTCCTTCACATCCTCTCCAGCACTTGTATTCTTCTGTTTTTTTCATAGCTGCCAATCTTATGGGTGTAAGATGGTATCTCATTGTAGTTTTGATTTGCATTTCCCTGATAGCTAGAGATTTGGAACATTTTTTCATGTGCTTTCTTGCCATTTGTATTTCTTCTTCGGAGAAGTGTCTGTTTGAGTCTTTTTCCCATTTTTTAAATGGGTTGTTTATCTTTTTATTTTCAAGATATAGGAGTTCTTTATATATGCAAGTTATAAGTTTCTTATCAGATATATGATTGCCAAATATTTTCTCCCACTGTGTGGGCTCCCTTTTTACTTTCTTGACAAACTCCTTTGAGGTGCAGAAGGCTTTAATTTTGAGGAAGTCCCATTTAACTATTAGTTCTTTTGCTGCTCGTGGTTTTGGTGAGATATTCATAAATCCATTTCCTATTACAAGGTCCTGTAGATGTTTCCCTACACTGCTTTCTAAGGTTTTTATGGACTTGGCTCTTATATTTAGGTCTTTGATCCATCTTGAGTTGATCTTTGTATAAGGTGTGAGATGGTAATCCTCTTTCATTTTTCTACCTATGGCTATCCAGTTCTCCAGACACCATTTGTTGAATAGGCCACTGCCTCCCAATTGAGAGGGTTTGGTGGCTTTATCAAATATTATGTGGCTATATATGTGAGGTTCTATATCAGAGCTTTCAATTCGATTCCATTGGTCTATGTGTCTTTCCTCATGCCAATACCATGCTGTTTTCACCACCATAGCTTTGTAGTATGTTTTGAAGTCAGGTAGTGTGATTCCTCCAATTTCGTTTTTCTTTTTCAGTATGTCTTTGGCTATTCGGGGTCTCTTTCCTTTCCAAATAAATTTCATAGTTAGTTTTTCTAGTTCCTTAAAGAAGGCTGCGTTGATTTTTATTGGGATTGCATTGAATGTGTAGATCAGTTTTGGTAGGATAGACATCTTAATAATGTTCAGTCTTCCTATCCATGAACAAGGAATAGTCTTCCATTTATTTAGGTCTTCTTTGATTTCCTTGAACAATCTTGTATAATTCTCGTTGTATAAGTTCTTTACCTCTTTAGTTAAATTTATTCCTAAGTATTTGATTTTTTTTATTTACTATTGTGAATGGTATTTGTTTCTTGATTTCCTCCTGATCTTGCTCATTATTGGTGTACAGAAATGCTACTGATTTTTGCTCATTGATCTTATAACCTGCGACTTTACTAAACTCATTTATGTGTTCTAGAATCTTCGTTGTAGATCTCTCAGGGTTTTCTATGTATAGGATCATGTCATCTGCAAATAATGAAATTTTGACTTCTTCCTTTCCAATTTGAATGCCTTTTATTTCTGGTTCTTGCCTCAGTGCTCGTGCAAGTACTTCTAAGACAATGTTAAATAGGAGCGGAGACAGTGGGCATCCTTGTCTTGTTCCTGAGTTTAGAGGGAAGGAGTCTAGGATTTCTCCATTGTAAACAATATTGGCTTTAGGTTTTTCATATATACTCTTTATCATGTTCAAAAAATTCCCTTGTATTCCAATCTTTTGGAGTGTTTTTATCAAGAAAGGGTGCTGTATTTTGTCAAATGCTTTTTCTGCATCAATAGATATAATCATGTGATTTTTTTCCTTCAATCTGTTTATATGGTGTATTACGTTGATTGATTTTCTTATGTTGAACCATCCTTGCATACCTGGGATGAATCCCACTTGGTCATGGTGTATAATACGTTTAATGTATTGTTGAATACGATTAGCAAGTATTTTGTTAAGTATTTTTGCGTCTAGGTTCATCAGAGAAATTGGTCTGTAATTTTCCTTTCTTGTGATGTCTTTGTTTGGCTTTGGTACTAGGGTAATGTTGGCATCATAGAAGGAGTTGGGTAATGTTCTTTCCGTTTCGATGTTTTGGAATAGTTTCAGCAGGATTGGTGTCAGTTCTTTCCGGAATGTTTTGTAGAATTCACCTGTGAAGCCATCTGGCCCTGGGCTCTTCTTAGTTGGGAGATTTTTGATAACTGATTCTATCTCTCTGCTTGTGATTGGTTTGTTAAGATCATCAATTTCGTCTTTTGTCAATATGGGCTGCTTATGTGTTTCTAGGAATTTGTCCATTTCCTCTAGATTGTCATTTTTGTTGGAATATAGTTTTTCAAAATATCCTCTTATGATAGTCTTTATTTCTGTGGGGGTCAGTGGTGATATCGCCTTTCTCATTTCTTATTTTGTGTATTTGCATCTTCTCTCTTTTTTTCTCTGTTATTGTCGCTAAAGGTTTGTCAATTTTGTTAATCTTCTCAAAAAACCAGCTCTTGGTCTTGTTTATCTGTTCAAGTGCTTTCTTATTTTCTATTTCATTTAGTTCTGCTCTTATCTTTGTTATTTCCTTCCTTCTTCTTCCTGTTGGGTTACTTTGTTGTTGTTTTTCTAATTCCTTCAAATGTGCAGTTAGTTCTTCGATTTTTGCTCTTTCTTCTTTTTTGATATATGAATTTATGGCTATAAACTTCCCTGTCAGTACCGCTTTTGCTGCATCCCATAAATTTTGGTATGTTGTGTTATCATTATCATTTGTTTCAAGGTAGTCATTGATTTCTTTTGAGATTTCCTCTTTGACCCACTGTTTTTCTAAGAGTGTGCTGTTTAATTTCCAAATCGTGGTATGAAATCTGGGCTTCTGTCCCTTGCAAATCTCCAGCTTGACTCCACTGTGATCAGAGATAATGTTTTGTATGATTTCAATCTTTCTGAATTCGTTCAGCCTTTCTTTGTGGCCTAGCATATGATCTATCTTGGAGAATGATCCATGTGCGCTTGAGAAAAATGTATATCCTGCTGTGTTTGGGTGTAGCGATCTATATATGTCTATTAGATCGAGCTCCTCTAATATACTATTCAGATGTTTTGTTTCTTTGGTGATTCTCTTTTGAGATGTTCTGTCCAGAGTTGATAGTGGTGTATTAAAATCCCCCACTATAATTGTAGATGTATCTATTCTTTCACTTAGTTTTTCCAGCGTTTGCCTGACGTATTTAGAGGCACCCTTGTTAGGGGCATAGATATTTATGGTTGTTCGATCTTCTTGACAGATTTTCCCTTTCACTAAAATGTAGTATCCTTCCTTGTCTCTCACAATTGTTTCACATTTAAAGTCTATTTTGTCTGATATTAATATAGCTACTCCTGCCTTTTTTTGGTTATTGTTAGCTTGTATGATTGTTTTCCAGCCATTCACTTTCAATCTCCATGCGTCTCTGGGTCTAAGATGTGTCTCTTTTAGACAGCATATGGATGGGTTATATTTCCTTATCCAATGTCCCAGTCTGAATCTTTTGATAGGTGAGTTTAATCCGTTGACATTCAGTGTTATTACTATCAAGGAATTATTTGTGTTAGCCATATTTTGATTGGATTTGTGTTTGTCATATTTTGTTTGTATTTTTTTTGGTCTTTTTTGTTGTTGTTGTTGGTCTTATACTCTCCTCCAACTTTGCCTTTCCTGTTTTTTCCTTTCTTCCTGCAGAACTCCCTTTAGAATTTCTTGAAGGGGAGGTTTCTTGTTGGTATACTCTTTCAGTTTCTGTTTGTCTGTGAATATTTTGAACTCTCCATCATGTTTGAATGCTAGTTTAGCTGGATAGAGTATTCTTGGTTGGAAGTTTTTTTCCTTTAGTACCTTGACTATATCATACCACTGTCTTCTTGCCTCCATGGTTTCAGAAGAGAAATCAGCACTTAATCTAATTGAGCTTCCCTTGTATGTGATGGTTTTCTTTTCTCTTGCTGCTTTTAGGATTTTCTCTTTGTCTTGAGCCTTGGATAATTTGATAAGTATATGTCTTGGGGTGGGCCTGTTGGGGTTTATGACTTGTGGAGTGCGCTGTGCTTCTTGGATATGTACATCTGTCTCTTTCAGTAGATTTGGGAAGTTTTCAGCCATTATTTCCTGCAACACTCCTTCTGACCCCTTTCCCTTCTCTTCACCTTCTGGAATGCCTATAATACGTATGTTTGAGTGTTTTGCATTGTCATTCAGGTCCCTAAATCCTAATTGGATTTTTTCTATCTTCTTATTGACCCCTTCTACTATCTGTTTGATTTCTGAGGTACTGTCTTCCACATCACTAATTCTCTGCTCTGTCTCTTCTAGTCTGCTGATATTTGCTGCAAGTGTATTTTTGATTTCTTGAACTGTGGTGTTCATTCCCATCATATCTGTTATGTTTTTGCGTATGTCTGCAATTTCCCCTCCAAGTGATGTCTTCATGTTGTTAACCTCTTTCATTACTGCATCAAATTTGTTGGTGATAAATGTTCTGAGTTCTTTCATTGCTTGTGCCAAGTTTTGCTCCCCTTCGTGATTATTGGTTTGTTGATTGGATTCAGTCATGTTTTCCTGATTATTGGTTTGGTTTGTAGATTTTTGTTGCTTTCTGGTCATCTCTTTATTTTGACGAATTTAATCAGTTCCTTAGCTTCTTTGTCTGCTTTTGGAGGTTAATTAGTTGTTATTTTTGCATAGGTGTTATATCTTCTCTTTGTCACTTTTTTCTTCTTACTTAAGTTACTTGTTGTTGGTTAAGTTCACTTTAGAAGAAAGTATTAGTGTTGGGGAAAGGCAATTGTGTCAGCAAGGGTAAAGTGTAAAGTGGTATTGGTAATGTATGTTAACAAAGCAAGAATATGAGATCTGGGAGGATGGAGGTTAGATTCATGTAGATTGTATAGAGTTATAGCTGTAGGTAGAGTATCTTTTATGAAGTAGTTGACTGAATATAGGCGGAATATGGTATGAACTACAAAGCTATTGTTTTCATGAGAGAAGGAAAAAGAAAAGAAAGGTAATAGTTTCAAGAGTGGATAACAGACAGAAAACAGAACAAAGGTATTAGAAATTAAGAGTTAGACACTTTGTGGATCAAAGAATGGGAGGCGGGGGGTGGAATATAGGAGAGACAGTAGATGATAGTGGTTATCAAGATGCAGGGGAAGAGGGATAGTGTAGGTAGCCTAAATCAGTTCACACAGAAATGAGGCAGTGGAGGATGGGAAAACCCAGCAAATGTGAGGTGTTCCCTGTAGCACGTATTGTGTACTTGAATTAAAATAAAATAAGTGGAAAATGAGGGACAAGAGGGAAAGAGAGAAACGAAAAAAAGAAAAAAAAACACTTACTATAATAAAGAAAAAAAGAAAGACAAGAAGAAAGGAAGAAAGAAAAAGAGGATAGGCAAACGGTGGGGAACAGATAGGGGGGAGAGAGATACAGGTATACACGTGTCACAATTGCAACACTATCTAAAACAACAACCAAAAAAAACCCCTAAATATCTGTATAAAAAAAAAAGGACTTTGGGGGAGACGCTAGGAGAAAAGACTAGGGGATAATGCAATATTAGCAATCAGGGCGTCAAAAAGAGTAAAAAATAAGATAAAGTGAAAATAAAAACAAAACAATATGAACCAATAAAGATAAAACGCAAACGTTAAGGTCCAGGGCACTCAAGGACCCCAGGTAGACCCCAGAGCGTGATGGATTCAGGGGTGGAAAGTCTGAGACACTGAAGACTCAAGAGGTGTGAGTCTGGGGTGTGGACCGCCAGAGTTCAGGGGACCCAGACCTGGCAAGCTCAAATCTGGTCCACAGAAAGCTTAGGAGCCCCGCAGTGCAACACAGCCCTCAGGGATCCCCGTAGCTGGGTGCCAGCCCTGTGGGGGAAGCCAGATCCGCGAATTTTATATTGAATTTCTGATCCCTGAAATTCACCTAACTCCTCAGGGTATCAGCCTTTGGACAGCTCCCTCCCTGTGCTCCCTCGCAACGGCCACTTGAGGGCGCCTCTACACCACGGCCAGTTCAATGACCCAGATCCCAAGCCCCGCCGGGTGGGGTGGGCTTCAGCTGGAAACGCCGAAAACAGACTCTAAGATCCGAAATCCCAAACTTCGCAAAATATCCCCCAATCAGCTTCCAGACGTGTCCTCCTCCCTCACTGCACCCTACAACAGTCTCCCAATTGTGTCCCCTTATTGTCCAAAATCCAATTCCGTTGCAGATCGGCAGCCGGACCTGTGGGGATGGGGCTCCAGGCGGAAGCACTACCACCCCTGTCCGGTGACCAAAAACGTCCCCCGCTTCACAAGAAAACACCGTCTGTCTCCCCAAATCAATCTGCAAAGGAGTCTTGTCCCAACAATCCCTCACCAGCCAGCCCAGTATCTGCGAATTTCTCAGCACCGCAAAGCCTCTAGTAAAAGGAAAAAAAAAACAAAAACCCTCGCCGCCGCGGCTCCGGAGCTTCAGGAGCACCAGCTACCACGGCTCCGCCCACCCAAGGCGGGAACTTCCCGAGCCCAGCTGGGACCTCCGTTTATATATTATAGATGTATCCTCTCTGTTACCTTCCCACCGAATTGACGTCCAGACACCTTCCAACCAGCAAAAATCCCCGAAACAGCGCGGTCCCAAAGAGCCTTCCACGCTGCCCAGCCGCCCCCTGCAGAGACACTACCAGGCAAGCTCACGCAGCCACCATCTTGCCGAAAAGCCTCTAGAATTTCCTTTATATGAAAGCATAACCGAGGGTGTAGCAGTTAACACTTTAAACTTAAATGGAACAAAATGGCACATATGATTTACTTCTGAGAACTAAGCATTGTGCGCAGAGATTTTGCAGCTATCTCCTTTCCTTCATTTTTAGTGCTAACATTCCTATCTCTAAAACAAGTATTTACTATATATGAAAGCATAACTGAGGGTATAGCAGTTAACTCTTTAAACTTAAATGAAACAAAATGGCACATATGATATACTTCTGAGTACTAAGCATTGTGTGCAGAGATTTTGCAGCTATCTCCTTTACTTCATTTTTAGTGCTAATATTCCTATCAGTAAAAGTAGCATTTACATGTACAAAAGCATAAGTGAGGGTATACCAGTTAACTCTTAACCCTAAATGAAACAACGTGGCACATATGATATACATCTGAGAACGAAGCATTGTGTGCAGAGATTTTGCAGCTATTTCTTTTCCTTCAGTTTTTGTGCTAACATTCCTATCTCTAAAACTGGCAATTATACTATAGGAAATCCTAACCGGGGGTATAGCAGCTAACTCGTTAAACCTACCTGAAAAAGAATGGTACATATGATTTAATTCAGAGAACTAAGCATTGTGTGCAGAGATTTTAGAGCTATCCTCTTTCCTTCAGTTTTTGTGCTAACATTCCTATTTGTAAAACAAGCATTTCCTATATAGGAAAGCATAACCGAGGGTGTAGCCGCTAACTATTTAAACCTGAATGAAACAACATGGCACATATGATTTACTTCTGAGAACTAAGCATTGTGTGCAGAGATTTAGCAGCTATCTCCTTTCCTTCAGTTTTTCTGCTAACATTCCTATCTCTAAACCTAGCATTTCCTATATAGGAAAGCTTAACCGAGGGTATAGCAGCTAACTCTTCAAACCTAAATGAAACAACATGGCACATATTATTTTCTTCTGGGAACTAAACATTGTGTGCAGAGGTTTTGCAGCTATCTCCTTTCCTTCAGTTTTTGTGCTAACATTCATATCCCCAAAACTAGAATTTCCTATATAGGAAAGTATAAGCGGGGGTATAGCAGCTTACACTTTCAACCTACCTGAAAAAGCATGGTACGTATGATTTACTTCTGAGAACTAGGCATTGTGTGCAGAGATTTTGCAGCTATCTTCTTTCCTTCAGTTTTTGTGCTAACATTCCTATCTGTAAAACTAGTATTTCCGAAAGTAGGAAAGCATAACCGAGGGTGTCGCCACAAACTGTTTAAACAAAAATGAAACAACATGGCACATGTGATTTACTTCTGATAATTAAGCATTGTGTGCAGACATTTTGCAGCTATCTCCTTTACTTCAGTTTTTATGCTAACATTCATATCTCTAGAACTTACATTTCCTGTATAAGAATGCATAACCGAGGGTATAGCAGCTAACTCTTTAAACCTAAATGAAACAACATGGCACATATGATTTAGTTCTGAGAACTAAACATTCTTTGCAGAGATTTTGCAGCCATCCCTTTTCCTTCAGTTTTTGGTCTAACATTCCTATCTCTAAAACTAGCATTTACACTATAGGGAAGCACAACAGGGGGTATAGCAGCTAACTCTTAAAACCTACCTGAAAAAGCATCGTACATATGATTTACTTCTGAGAAGTAAGCATTGTGTGCAGAGAATTTTTTTTATTGACTGTGTAATAATATTACATTAAAAATATATATTTGAGGTCCCATTCAACCCCACACCCCACCCCCCTTCCCCATCCCCCCAACAACACTCGTTCCCATCATCATGACACATCCATTGAATTTGGTAAGTACATCTTTGGGCACCTCTGCACCTCATAGACAATGGTTCACATCATGGCCCATACTCTCCTCCATTCCATCCAGTGGGCCCTGTGAGGATTTACAATGTCCGGTGATTACGTCTGAAGCACCATCCAGGGCAGCTCCATGTCCCAAAGACGCCTCCACCTCTCATCTCTTCCTGCCTTTCCCCATACCCATCGTCCACCATGTCCACTTTCCCCAATCCAATGCCATCTTTTCTATGTGGACATTGGATTGGTTGTATCCATTGCACCTCTATGTCAACAGGAGGCTCAGATTCCACATGGATGCTGGATGCAATCCTCCCATTTTCAGTTGTAACCACTCTAGGCTCCATAGTTCGGTGGTTGTCCTTCTTCAACTCCATCTTAGCTGAGTGTGGTAAGTCCAATAGATCAGATTGTAGGTGCTGGAGTCTGTTGAGGCTCAGGACCTGGCTATCACATTGTCAGTCCAGAGATTCAAATCCCCTAAATATATCTTAAACCCCAACATTAACTGCACCTCCAGCACATTAGCATGAAAGTCTTATGAAGGGAGATCCCATCTGAGTCCAGATTCATCACACATAAACACCATTTCCAAAGAGGGGCCATCTGCCCTGGTAGTTAACCCCATCGACCATGAACATAACTCTCATGGGTCTCTTTAGCCTTCAAAGGAACCAATATCTGGGGGTTGTATCTGCTTTATCTGTCTCTCTGACTCTGCTCAGTTGTGCATGAGGGCAATCCTTCTGCCAGCCTCCAGACTCTTTTTTAGAAACTCGTAGCCATATAAACTCATTTCTCCTTTCCATTTCCCCCTGTGTGCAGAGAATTTGAAGCTATCTCTTTTCCTTCAGTTTTTGTGCTAACATTCATATGTCTAAAACTAGCATTTCCTATATACGAAAGCATAACCGAGGGTATAGCAGCTAACTCTTTAAAGCTAAATGAAACAACAAGGCACATATGATTTACTTCTGAGAACTAAACATTGTGTGCAGAGATTTTGCAGCTATATTCTTTCCTTCAGTTCTTGTGCTAACATTCCTATCTGTAAAACTTGCATTTCATATATAGGAAAGCATAACCGGGTGTATAGCAGCTTACTCTTTAAAACTACCTGGAAAAGTATGTTACATATGATTTACTTTGAGAACAAAGCATTGTGTGCAGAGATTTTGGAGCTATCTTCTTTCCTTCAGTTTGTGTGCTAACATTCCTATCTGCAAAATTAGCATTTCCTATATAGGGAAGAATAACTGAGGTTATAGCCGCTAAATTTTTAAACCTAAATGAAACAACAGGGCACATACGATTTACTTCTGAGAACTAAACATTGTGTGCAGAGATTTTGCAGCTATCTCTTTTCCTTCAGTTTCTGTGCTAACATTTCTATCTGT